>NW_017805695.1:4229995-4253023 GCF_001891065.2 Hippocampus comes
TTTTCTGAATGTGAAATCACAAGAAAAAGTGTTGTTGTCGAATCCCAGGATTGGTTCTATGTGCGCCATTGCTGAAGGTAGACAACAAAGGATGCCTCACAGTTGAGAATCAGTCGATAAGGAAGAGATGTGACAGTGTCACGAAGATAAATATGGTGTATGTCATAAATCTTAGGAATTAAAGAGAAATGATGCACTGTCCATTCTTGTGTTCCATGTGCAGTATATGCTCAGGAAGGTGAGTTCCCTTTTTTGGGTTTGATTTGGCTCAGTTGAAATTTAATAACACTTCCCTAATCCCTCTGTTCTCAATCAGGACAACCGGCGACACAAATGTTTTCGTCTGTTTCAAAGTGAAAATTGTAGTGTTTAAATTATTTATACCAGAATAATAAAAACAATAATCTGAACAAACACAAGCATCTAATACTAATACCTCAAGTAAAACTTCATGCAACACTTTTTCATGTCACACAGCATATGCACATTACTGTAAAAAATTATCTATACAGTTGTTTTATAAGTATTTTCAGGCATTTACTGAATCAGCACATGCAATTAGTTGGGGAAGACTATTGCAAAGGGTTGGAGCCAGGAACGGCCAAGGCTTGGTCCCCTTTTTGATGGCTCATTAGAGTGTCAGACACACAGCCTTAACTTTGCCAGAAGGTTGTGTTTTGAACTGAACGTTTGGACCCATTATTGAGGTCGTGCAGAGTTGTCAATGGACATATTTTTTAAATGTGACTTTTTAATTACCGGTATCCACACATTTGTGTCTGTCGAGTGCCTGCCCACACTGAAGTACTGAAAGTCATAAAAGCATGTTTTTTGTTTTTTTTGTTCGAGAGACTCTTGAAGTAAGTCATTCAGATTTGCGCTAATTAGAATAAGGATTAGTAGGTGGATACCCGAATGAAGATTGGCAATTTTGGAGCGTAAAAACATTTTCTTCGAAAAACATTTTGTTCCAGGGCTCAAATGCGAGGCAAGAGTACAGTTTAATTCATCCCAGACTGCGGTAAGAGGGTGTGCAGGGTTGCACGTTAATGTACTTGACCCAATGAAAACCCAGTGCAGAGCCTATGAAAACCTCCTTCCAGGGAGGCCAGCAGCCAGCTTGATTTATGGCCTCTTTGCTGGATACAGTTCAATACCTGGACTGTGGCAGAGGCAGCAGTGCTTCCTCTCACCCAGATCTGTGAAACCTGCCCTCAGACGCCACACATAGCTCACTGCTGCCAATGCTTCATTTACGTAGAGTTGGCTTAAGTCCAACTGGATCACCCTTTTGGACCATGAGGATCTCCAGTTTATATTTTAGATGATGACAATGACCGCTATGGATTCAACAGAAATAGTTCACACTGGGCTGTTGTTAAAAGTGTGTCAAACTGTAGGTTGTTGTTGTTTGACCTGTTCAGTCTATTCTCTAACAGCTGGATAGAACACGGTGAAGTGGGTTAAGTGTATTGCCCATGGCTGGGCTCAAAGCAAATACAAGTGCAAAGTAAGAAGCTTCAATTGATCTAGCGAACTGGAAACAATCCCCCCCTTCCCCTTTTAGTCATCACAGAATGATTCCTGTTCATGTGCATACTCATTACTACTCTGCCATGACTTTAGTGACACGTTGGGATGCTCTTTGCCTCAGGTCAGTCTCTTTGAAGCAAATTTGAAGTAGCCCCCTGTATTTGAATTAAAGAGTTAGTAGCTATTTTATGTCACAGATGGTGTAGCGGTACCCTGGCCTGGCTTGAGTGCTGAGAGAGTGGATTCAATTTTCACTCGGTGACAGTGTGAACACGAGTCGAAATGGTCGTCGTGTGAGTGTGCCCTGAGATTGACTGGCAAGCACTCAGGGGCGTATTTCACCTTTGCCCCAGAGTCATCTTATATCGGCACCAGCTCTCCATGACCCTAAACAGGATAAGCCTCATAGAAGATGAATGGATGGCGATCTCTATTTTAGGCTGCAGTATATTAAAATGACTAATGATAGATATAATTGAGCGATTTTAGGAGGAAACAAAAAGATGTGTGACGTGCAATGACAATACAATTTGATTCCATTTCATTATTTGAATTCCATATTTAATTATTTCTTCTGATGGGAAATTGTGCTGCATTTTTTTTACAGTAGGGTTACACAATCATGGAAAAATAATTATGATTATTTTGATTGAGATTGAAATCACGATTAATAAAATGATTATTCATTAATCTCAAAACATGTTATTTTAAATAGATTTAAATCATAACGGGACTCTTGACAGCTCAAACTTTTATTTGGAAATGCTGTTGAAGATAAATCAGTACTTCAGTCATCAGCGGTAAGCACTTCTTTCTTCCCTTCATGTGTGGAGGACATATGGCCAGTCCCCTTGCTTCCCTGACTGTACATTTAATGTTTGCTCTCCACACCACCGCGCCGAGTGACGGGGTCACGACGGCCCATTGAGCAACACAACACTTCATTCACGTGTTGCGATGAGGGCTCAAACAAAAAACAGTGTTGCTCTGTTCGCATGGAAAATGTAATCCTGCAAAATCATCTCCCTTTTTATAAAAGAAAACTGTAATCAGATTTTTTTCTGTAACTATAACAGAATACAGTTACGTTGTTTTTTTTTTTTTTGTATTTTGAATACCTAACACTGGAACATGTCCACCCCAAGCCTGTGTGGAGTGGAGAGAAAATTTTACAAATCTGTTTTTACTGAACAGAATCAACTCACAAATGTGGCTTCATAAGTATAAACATGATCACAATGAGGTTGTGTCAAAGGCAATGCAATACCAAAGATGAATTTACAATGAAGTATTTTTGCTTTGAGACATGCTAACTTTCTATTTACTGATCTTTCTTTTGGCAGTGCAATCCGCATCAGTCGGAAGGGATGGCATATACTTCTCAACTTCTGCTTCCATACGGCTCTGACCTTTGCTGTGTTTGCCGGCGGCATCAATCGAATCAAATATCCCATCATATGTCAAGCAGTAAGTGCAATCCGTTTTTGTATGCCTCACTATTAATGATCGGGAATGCAATGTGGGATTTTTATTGAAGTGTCAGAATTGAAAGTAGTCTGTGATTGGACAATTTTTATACAATTAGAAAATTGCAGTCCTGGTCCCAGTTCACATTTACTTTATAATGTTGGCAGCAGGCTTCATCCCAAATGTAGTCATATCAAATTGTGAGCAAATTCATTTTATTTTGTTTTTTTTTTTGTTTGTTTCATGGGTGTGATTTATTGGGAAATTATGTAAGAAAATGACAAAATTGTAAGATGTGTTTCAAAAACATTATTGCAGTTTGGTCTTTTACTTTCAGTTTCTTCAAAATAACATACGCTTCTTGAACATGGAAATAGCCAATTGTTCTTAAAGGTACCATTTATTAAAATGCTCCAGACCAGTGAATCCCATACCAACCAGGGTGCCGTTGAACACCATTGTGCCGTTGGGGCATAATTAGGGGTGCCGTGGGAAATTATCCAGTTTAATTAAATTTATCAGAAAATTACTTATTAATTACAAATATAGCTTTGTTCATATCGTGACAGGAAGAAAAAATACCAGTAAAGGTTCTTCTGTCAAATACAGTAGATGGCAGAATCACAGTAAAGCTATCCACCTATTGCAATTCATACAGCAGAATTTATGGAGGATTGCAAGTATATCAGCTAACAGGTCCAGACTTCATATCTAGTAAATTAGGAGTAAGTTTAGATGCGATCTTTCTTTTTTCCCAGATTTATTTTCAGTTGTCCAGAGGCCCAACCCATGAAGATGAAAACACAGCCACGCTCTTATAGCATCTGGTGTACTCGAAATGACCACCACATCACAACAGTATCGCCACCAACAATCTGCAGTCCCCTCTCTCAAACCAGATCCCTTTCTTAAGATCAAGATTGACTTGCATGAGGCAGCATGGTGTCACAAGGCATATAGCATTTAATGACAAAACATTTAATCATTCTGTCTGTCACTGTACGTTGCTAGCAAAGATAGATGAACGTGTTTCAGATTGCTAATTAATCATTTTCAGGCATATTTTAAGTGAAATTGCACGCCGTAATTTCCCGCTGCATCCCTGATCATCTCCCATGTCATACTCATGAGCTACCGCAACAGCGATAGGAATCAATATCAGTATGAATAATTCATTAATAATCAACATTAAAAATTGTAAATTGCCCACGGTTCTGAACATTTGAATCTGTGAATGGTTGTCTCTCCAGCTCTTGATCTAAATACAGTATACATACTGTACTAATGTAACCCAATTCAAGTCCCATTTTGCACAATTCAGATATGCATCACGGCATTGATAGTATAAAATTAGTTTTAGAATTGAATTAGATCCTCTGATTTTTGATCCCTCATTATAAAAAAGATAGACTGGATTTTTATGTGACTGGATGTGCTGCCTAGACTTGTACTAAGCACTCAAGCACCATATCACGTCAAGTTTTCTTGTTGTTATATCCCATGCTGGCCTTCAACCAATTTTAGATTAAATATTAACGGGGTTATGCAGTGAGTGTGAGCAAAGTTAAATAAGCCATTAAAAATCTGCTCATTTTACTATGAATATGACCTACATTTGACTGATTAAAGTTGTTATTAAGGGGTTCTCATCATTAAAATGCTGCCATGAAATCAGATGGGACTGGTGAATAAAACTACGAGACATTCTATCATCTGAAATGATTGGGATTTGAGTCATCTCCAAAAATAAGACATTTATGGTTAGTTGTCATCAAAAATATTGCCAAACAAATGCAGTGCACCAGATAGCGACTGGCAACAAATTTAAGGTAGGTTCCAGGGTCGGGCATTATTATAAACATTGCAAATCATCCAGTAAGCCTCGCTTCGTGACATAGAAAAGTGAGCCTGGTCCTAAGAGTGTAGGAATGAGCAGGAATTCTGCGGGATGGGTGAATGGAGGAAAACATCACTTGGGGGGTTCTTGGTGATGAATTTACATTTTAACATGGCTAAAAGCTCCAAAAAATGTATTTCACATGATGTGGACCAATAAACAGAAATGTATCAGTGAGAAGACTTAGTCACTTTCACAAATTGTTTTGAGAGCCTTTCGACTACACTACTAAGATGGTGGGTTTTTGCATTTCTGTGTAATGTCACCTCAGCTGGAACCTTGAAAGATAAATTCCCTTGAAAGATAAGAAAAGTATTGCATCGCTGAAAGAAATGAGCTTTAGAATAGGAGAAGTGGTCAAAAAGGTCAGTAAACAAGCCATTAAAAACCTTAAACAGTGTGAGTTGGGATTCTACATTTGCCAGTCTGGTGGTGGAAAAAAAAACATTAATTAGTTTCTGGTTGGCTGTTCCCAGCTCATCCTTTGTTGACTTTGTGATCTATGTGCTGCTCAGGGAGGCAGTCATTGCCTTCAATATTTAATATTTGCTCAAGGTTTGCTGCAAAGATTGGCTTCAACTTCGCAAATGAATAGAGTAAAATCACAGAGTTTGGCAGACTAGCCATAGATAATTTGCTGTCATTCACGAGGGTACGATGAATCACGCTAATTTTCTGGTTTGCCATTAATTAATACTTTGAAATTAAACAGCTCGTCGGTTGCTACTGGTGGTATTTAGTTACATTATTTGCGGTAGTTTCCCCTTTGGTTGAGCTTCTTGAGTTCTTTTCAATGAACAACAATTTAAAGCCACTAAGCTGAGAGGATGACGACCGATTGTAATAATATTCAATTGTCATTGAATGGAGTTGTTCCAGGAAGGATGTTGAGGCTCATGATTTTAACTCAGAGACGTAAACAATGTGTGTGTGTGTGTGTGTGTGTGTGTGTGTGTGTGTGTGTGTGTGTGTGTGTGTGTGTGTGAGTAAAACGATGTATGTACCTGTACTGAATCGTTCAATACAGTGATCAGAGTTTGATGTGCATTGAACGATACACTTTTTTGTTTTAATTTATTTTTTCTAAATCACTATCTGACCAACTTGCTTGGGTATAGTGGGGGCGGGAGTTGCCTTTTAATATTTTCCCAACATCCTTCATCCCCTCTCCACTTTTCAATCTATTGTTATGAACTGTCAAAGCCTTTTGACAAAGTTAGGTCTATTCTCCCGTTCAAATGCAATTCATGAATATTCAAACAAGAGAGTGCAGGTATGCATTACAGTTTTCACACAGATAGTTGGCAACGTGACAATCATTTGTATTCTAATTTGTTATTTTGGCTGCGCCCTTGATGTCCTCTAGCATAACTGATAAGGAGCTGCTCAGTATCCAAATGTAAAACTGCGCCAAAATGCTATCATCAACCTTGCACTCATTCAACCCTGTACTCTGTTGTGCTCGATAGTCTCTTTAGTGAAGGACACGGAACGTTAAGGTCTGGAAGGGAAGCAGTCAAAGAGACACCCTTGGCGTGACATTGATATTTATGAGAAGTGCTCATCCTTCACTTTTCTTCTTTGAATTTTATGTGTTAAAGGCATTAACCTTTGTCCCTGACAGTTGTCGTGCAGAATGCACAAGCAAAGGTTCGGACAAGTCATGATCGTAATTGTAGCCATTTTCCATCTTTTACCGTTTCAGGTCGGGCTTGTGCTGCACTATTCGTCTTTAGCGACCATGCTGTGGCTCGGGGTGACAGCGAGGAACATTTATAAGCAGGTGACTAAGAAGCCTCTACAGAGCCAAGACGGTGACCCGCCTAGACCCCCTAAACAGCCACTGTTGAGGTACATCGATTTTCCTGCCATCCTCTTCAACTTTGACTGCTTGGTGTTGGTCTGTGCACGTTTATGTCCTAGTGTGTCTCTGGGTGACTAGTTTATCATTTTTGATCTATCTTGCATGTTCTTTACTGTAATAAATTACTTGTTTGTTTATAGTTGTCAATACAAATTTGAATGCGCTTCATGCTGTGCCCACGTGGAAAGGGTCCAAAAGACACACCTGTAAATTCACACCAAAACAAAGAAGTTGTGTCATCATGCAAAACAACAATGGATACATTTGGCAACACTGAGAGAGCTCTCCAAACTGTGCAAACCATCTGATTTTTACTCTCGTTCACTTGAGCTGCTGACATACACGCACATCAAAAGAAAAGCAACGCATACCTGACGTTTCAGTGTGACTTCCTAAAGGCTGCAGAGACTGTGGAGATGCCGGATGTGGTCCGCGGGCCCTACTTTGCCCAGATCTGCTGGAAATCTCTGTCTTCATCCAAGACGGTGGTGGTTTGGAAAAAAAATAAAAAATGAGCACCTCTGGTGCTTATCTGAGAACCACACCAAAATGTTTATATGCACCGGTCTTTACAAACAATTGGAAGTGATTTATGCATTATTTCAGCATATTTTGATTGGCATGGTTGCAACTAAACACATAGTTTTCATACTTCTACACAGCAGAAATTGGAATTTATGATCAGTGGACGCAACTGATCGTCGTCTTCGTCGTCTGGTTGCACATCGCCGATGCTTTGTGTTATCTTCTGTGTTTTCCTGTTACCGGTATTTGTGTGACCGCATTGCATTGCTACGTACAGACTTTGCATTCTAACTACAGTCAAACCTCGGTTTTCGAACATCTCTGTTCTCGACCAAATCGGTTTTCGACCAAAAATTTCGAGTTTTTTATGCCTCGGATTACGACCGAAAATCGGTTCTCGACCAAACTGAGCGCACTTGAATGTGCAATGCACTCGACTCCTCTGGGCTTCCTTTCACGAGGAAGTGACGCTCCTCGGGTAGACGAAGAAGTGACGCTTCCATTGTGAGGAGACGTGTTCAATAAAGATAAAAAAAAAAGAAAGACCGTCCATTGTGAGCAGACGTGTTCAATAAAGATTTTTTTTTTTTTTAAACAGCGTCCATTGTGAGCAGAAGTGTTCAATAAAGATTTTAAAAAAAACGGATGTGTTTGTTGAGATCTACTTAAATTGGACTGTTATTTCTGCATAGCACCAAAGAAAGCAAGTGGAAGTAGTAAAGCTGGTGAAAAAAAGAGGAAAATAGTTCGCAAAACTATTGAATTAAGAAAGATTTGATAGTGAAATATGAATCAGGTGTGCGTGTGTCTGTGTTGGCTCAGGAGTTCGGCATGCCGAAATCAGCAGCATCCTAAAAAAGAAAGACCATCTTAAAGTCAGTGATGTGGCTAAAGGATCTCGTGTGTTTAGCGAACAAAGGCCACAAATATTGGAGGAAGTGGAGAAACTTTTGTTTATTTTCATGAATGAGAAACACCTAGCAGGGGACAGTCTTAGCCAAGATACGATTTTTAGCAAAGCAAGACATTTGTATGGAGATTTGATAAAAAAGGATCCTAGCATTGCTCCTGAAGAGTTTGATTTTAAAGCAAGCAGAGGATGGTTCGAAAAGTTGAGGAAAAGAAGTGATTCGTCATAGGGGGGCAGCCAGTTCAGACAAGGAAGCTGCTGAAAAGTTTAAAGTTGAGTTTGAAAATCTCATCATGGCCGAGGAATGTCTTCCCCAGCAAACTTTTAATATGAACGAGACTGGACTTGTGTGGATAAAGCGGTTCAGCAAATGGATGGAGGGATGTTACCTCGTACCGTAGCGTAGGATTTCAGAGAGAGCATCCATAGTTACAGACATTATTTTAGGGTTTATAAATTCAGGGTGTAAAAGAATGCAATCTAGAATTGTCACGATGAGAGAGAGAGATGTTACGTCAATTTTTATGTTACAATGTCAATGTTTTTGTTAAAATTGGTAAAAATAAAACAGAAAATGTTTGTAGTTTGTTTGTACAGTATTTTACATATTACCTGCTGGTTTAAAAATGCTTTTAAAAAAGTTGTTTTCTAGACTTGGAACGGATTAAATTTGTTTACATTTATTATAATGGGAAACATGGTTTCGGTTTTTCAACAAATCGGTTTTCGAACAGCCTTCTGGAACGGATTATGGTCGAAAACCGAGGTTTGACTGTACTTTAAAGGATTCTTTGCATTGGACAGTAAAGTACTATGGTGTGATGACTGCGACAATAAACTTCAGTGAACATTTGTAAGAAATATTCTTCCTAGCTGATATGACTGAAGGGCCACCAAAACACAGGAGGACCGTCAGTACCTCTAAAGAGCCCTCCTCTTTCAAAGCAAATCCGCCAATCCCTTCATGGTTAGGCATATACATACAGAACTTGCACTCGCTACCGTCATGCACTGCTTTGCGAATGAGATAATTTGTCCAGGGCCAAGCGGTTGGGTCATGCAGCACTGCATCCATGTTGATCCGTGGTGATTGACTGTAATGGTCCCTGTCAGACAGGCTCATGCAATAAGACTTAGCGGCTGGAGACAAATCAATTTCTCCTCCTGCGGCCCCCGCCCCATCCATTCTGCTATCACCATCTCGCCCATGCACATTATCAAACCTATTTGGGCTGATCTACCCCTCTTTGCCTCCAATCTCGACAGCATATAATGGTATATCAAGAAAACAATTGTTGCCAATGTTGTCAGAAATCTGATCCACCTCATGTGGTTGAATACCCCACCGCATTTTCAAATCATTTGCATTTGGTGACTGTGATTGGTATCATTGTTATTGTTTGTCTGGTTATCAATAATATTGTATGGTTATTAATACTACTGCTTCAGGATATGCTTTACCCGCATTGGATTATTACTGTCGCTCTCATACATAACTGCCCTTTTTCTTGTGTGCGGGGTGTGTTTTTTCACATGCACAGATTTGGGTGTGCTCTCTTTTTGCAAATTTTAAAACATTCACATATGTAAGCCATGTGTTGTTTTGAGGGTCAAGAGGTCAGGTGCCTTAACATTTGAACACTTAGTCTCATTTACACGTGTCTTGCTGACAGGAGCGTAAATGGCTTTCTGTCAGTGGGGGGTGGGAGCTCCTCAGGGAACTTAAGTTGTTCCACTAAGATGTAATGTCATTGCCGGTAATGCTGCCAACCAGGACCATCACCAACCGCATTTCCTAATTCCCTTCGGAGAATCACCCTACTCCGATGCCCCACCAACCCAAGTCCCAAGGACCCAGACAAGCACCTTGATTGTAATTGAATTTTCGGGATGTCTCTTGTGTGACGAGAGACATATTGTGAAAGGCAGAGACAGAGGGAGGAGAAAGGAGGAAGATGGAGTGTTATAAAGGTGAGACCAGTGACAGAGGTCCAAATTGAACAGGATGGAAGAGGAAATAGCATAGTGTGATGGAGGAAAGTGGATGGCAGGGAAAAGGGAAAGCACAAGGACACGGTGGAGATGGAGCTGCTGGGGATTAGCGTTGTTGTCGCACACAATTTTTAGCCCTCGCTGTTTAGTTGCTGTGATGTAAGCATCAATAGCACTCCGATTTTACAATTAAAAGCTTTCCTTATCAGGCAACAGATGACAGATGATTAAACACTTGCTTAATGCCGGACTATCATCATGCGTGGAGAAGTTTGCCTGGAGGTAACAGAGCTAAATGTGATACCATCTTTGCATTCATGGCCTCAATTTCACCCTGAGGAAGTGTAACATTGATTTCACAGGAAGGTTTCATGCTAAAGGGAAATGGTGAATGAAGCAACTACCAAAGTGAATCGAAATTAAGTGTTGTTTTTCTTATCTTGATGAAATGCTTGTGAAATACCATGTTGGTGTGCTTCGACATAATGCGATGCTTGCATTTATGAAACATAGCTCTATCTGTAAGGACTTGGGCTTCGGAGTTATGATAGATGGGATGGAGTCCCACTGTGGACAAAAGTGAAAAAAAAAGGCCCAAGTTGTTGGCGATGTTAGTCTGCTTGCTGGCTACTGTCAAAGTGATCCAGCACTCTTTGCGCACCTCTTTCACTGTGAATGTTTCCAAACATGCCTGCATGTGTCTTGCTCCGGTTCTCTGTGCAGTGTGCGACATAAAGTATACATCAGCGTGTGAATTGAGTGTCCCTCTGAGTGACACCAATGAGTAAATAAAAGTTAAAATTTTAAAAATAGCACTGCGAGCAGCTACAAAGGACCATGGACAAAATGGGTTATTGGGTATGGGGAATTTTATATTATATTCTTCATCTCACCCCTCGGGTGGTGTCCGTCCCCCATTGAGCTCGGTCCTCTACCAGAGGCCAGGAAGCTTGAGGGTTCTGCGCAGTATCCTTGCTGTTCCCAGCACTGCACTTTTCTGGACTGAGATGTCCGATGTTGTTCCCGGGATCTGTTGCAACCACTCATCCAGTTTGGGCGTCACTGCCCCGAGTGCTCTGACCACCACAGGCCTAACTGTCACCTTTACCTACCAGGCTCTCTCCAGCTCCTCTTTGAGCCCTCGGTATTTCTCCATTTTCTCGTGTTCCTTCTTTCTGATGTTTCCATCACTTGGGATCGCGACATCCACTACAACGGCTTTCCTCTGCCCTTTGTCTATGATCACGATATCTGGTTGGTTCGCCATTACCATCTTGTCAGTTTGTATCTGGAAGTTTTCTCCGGGTACTCCGGTTTCCTCCCACATTCCAAAAACATGCATGGCAGGCTGATTGAACACTCCAAATTGTTCGTCGGTGTGAGTGTGAGCGCGGATAGTCGTTCCTCTCTGGCTGTCCCCCGCCTACTGCCCAAAAACAGGTGGGAGATGCTCCAGCACGGCCGCGACCCTTGTGAGGGTAAGCGGATTAGAAAATGGATGGATGGATGACCTATGTAAAAGGACAAAAACGATCTAAAATTTCAAAGAAAATTAGGGCATGGCCACCAATTTTTCATTGATCTCAGTGAAAGAATCAACTGGAGATGCTTAGTTAAATATTTGTAGGGGCACCACAGAGCCATTTTTTTTTTTAAATTACACAGTAAAATTCAGTTATAACAGACTACAAAATGCACCTGATAAAAAGACGCATCAGCTAAATTTAGATACAAAAACAAATTTGAATATACATTGGCCGCTCTGTCTATTTATGGCCCTGGTGATGGAATCATGGGGAAAAAAACAACAACAAACTTCAGCACACCACTAGTACTTGGTTGCACCGCATTTTAGCTTTAACAGCTCATAGTTTCGGAGGCGTGGACTTCATGAGTTGCAAACAGTACTCTGCCTCAATCTGGCCCCAACTTTCTCTGAATTATTTTGCCAGAACAGCTTTGTCGGTTTGAGGCTTGTCAGGGACCATTTTCTTCAACTTCCACGAAAGATTTTCAATTGGATTAAGCTCCGGACTATTGGCACCCTATGGCATTGACCTGATGTGTCTTTCTTCAAGCGATGTTATCAGTTTTTTGCTCCATGGTTAGACGCATTATCATCTTGGAAAAAGATTTCATCATCCCCAAATGTCCTTTTCAATTTATAGGATAAAGAAATGTCCAAATGTAATGACAGCCGTATCTCAGCACATTTACCTGACATGCAGCCTCATGTCAGTGACTATGCAAATTTGTTGTTTTCTTCAGGCAGTCCTCTTCATAAATCTCATTGGAACGGCACTTGACAAAAATTCCAGCATCATCACCTTGCACAATGCAGATTCATCATTTTTCATTCAGGCATCCACAGTCCACAATTGTTTTTCTTTAGCTCATTGTAACCTAGTTTTTTTTTTGTTTGCTTGTTTATGTGTTAGTGACGGCTTTCATTTACCTTTTCTCGATGTAAATCCCATTTCCTTTAGGCAGTTTCTTACAAACACGTTGACTTCAGTTTCCTCCCATGTGTTCCTCATTTGTTTTGCTGCGCATTTGCTGTTTTCAAGTCATAGTGCTCGATTTTTTTCTTCCTTGACGCTTTGATGTCATCCTTGGTTAACCAGTAGGCTGTTGCCTTTCACACTCTTCCCATGTTGTTTGTATTTGCTCTAGATTGTAGACACAACATTGCCTGATTTACCAGCAAAAGTTTTCAATTGACATCTCTCATGATGGAGCCATGATTCATGTCCGTCCATTTGGTGCAACAGCTCTCCAAGGTGTGATCGTTCCTGTTTAACTGCCGACTAACGTGCAGATCTAAACTGATGCAGATGCCACTTTTCGGAATGGAAATTTACAGAGTGATTTCAGAATTTTTTTCCTCACAGTTGAGTGATTCCATAGGTTTTTTTTCATTCTGCTGGGTCTAAAAATGTAACTGTTCCTGAATATGACTTTTTTTTTCTTTTTTTTTTTTTTTTTTTAAATTAGTGTTTCTTAAAGCCAGAAAGTAGTCATTTGAACTGACTTAGTTATGTGTTATGTCTGTAATCTACTTTTACAGAATGAACATCCTCTGAAACTGGTTCGGTTTAATTAGGTGTGTTCCAGGGTTTTTATGCCTCTAAATTTTCTTGGATCTTGGTAAAATGTACAACATGGCCTGCTTCATTATAAAATTTGTAAGGAGAGCTATTGAGTCATTAAAAAAAAAAAATTAATGAAAAAAAGCACAATCTAATACAATATTGATGTTTTTGCCACGTCTGATGTGCAGGGCCGACTGTCCCATGAGGCAATTTAGCTAAATTAACGATTTAATGTTAAACTAAAAAGTTTAAACAACATTGACAGCCTCATTTGTTGTGGAGGAAAGTGAAACATGAGTATATCAAAGGCTGAAATGGAACTTTGTAAAAATGCACATGCATGTTTCTTGCACTACTTACACAATTTGCAGGTACACATTTTCTGTTGTTAATTTTGTTGATTTTTCTCAGTTGTAAATCTAATGCAAATGCCCTTAATTGAGGGTAAGTAATAGAAGGAATGAAACTTCCAGATGAAGTGTGAAATGTTGTAATTGAAATCATAAAATTGTTTTGACAAACCAAGGACTTTTTTTTTTTTCCTTATCTCTTACAGATTTTATTTAGTGAGTGGCGGAGTGCCCCTCATCATCTGTGGGGTCACCGCAGCTGTCAGTCTTGACAACTATGGAAGCGGGGAGCAAGCACCATAGTAAGTTCACCCGTTGAACTTAACATGTTGAAGGAAAACTGGCTAGGAATAGTTTATAAGTGAAAATAATCGATACATCGTTTTAATTCAAATTCTCAACTAAGTGCATACATATTGCTTATTGCTATGATTGTATTGATCAGGGTGGGCAGATAATTTCTTTGCCAAGGACTTTATGATCCATGATTATTTTTGTAAATCGTCTGCCCTCTTTATCATAAATTATGTTGCATGTTAATGGAATGGAAATGTCTCTTGTATTTAAAATGAAGGAACTCGTATTCAGACCACAAGCTATAATATTTTTGCTATTAGCTCGCATTATTATCTGATTCTTTTCTTGTTTGCTGCAGCTGCTGGATGGCCTGGGAGCCAAGTCTGGGAGCTTTCTTCGGCCCAGTGGCCCTCATCGTCCTGGTGACATGCATCTACTTCCTCTGTACCTTCATCCAACTGCGCCGCCACCCTGAAAGAAAGTATGAGCTTAAGCAGCTAACCGAAGAGCAACAAAGGTTGGCCTCCGTCGACGTGCCGACTCATTGCCAGCAGGCAGCTGAGCCCGGCGCCCCGACGGGCCAGCCTACCGGGAGCCACTGCCCTGCCGGTTGCCCGGGTGTCCCAATTAATCCAGCCCTGCTGGCAAATGAGCACTCCTTCAAGGCCCAATTACGCACAGCGGCCTTCACGCTTTTCCTGTTCCTGGCCACATGGACTTTTGGCGCACTGGCCGTATCACAGGGTCATTTCCTGGACATGATCTTCAGTTGCCTGTACGGTGCCTTCTCTGTCACGCTTGGCCTCTTCATCCTCATTCATCACTGTGCCAAACGGGACGATGTTTGGCATTGCTGGTGTTCTTGTTGTCCTGGAAGGCGAGCCAACAGCACCTCCGGTGCTCATGGGGCGGGCCAAGCGCCACCAAAAGTCAACGTAAATGGAGATACCCCTTCGCACGGCCATGGTCACAGTCACTGCCACCATGAGTCGCCATGTAAGGCTGTGATTACCTGTAGTCATGCCAGTGTCAGTCACTGTAAACATGCTGCCCTTCCATCATCACAAAATCATGTAACCTGTCTAACACCTGTGACTCCATGTTGCGCTGCCTTGCATAGCCAGCAACTCATGGAGGAGGAACCGACTGCTACACACGTGCTGCTTCATGCTAATCCAGAGGGCTATCGGCCAGGCATCCAGTTGCACCCCTGTTTGAAAAGCAGCAGCAGGACTAAAGGCCGCCATTTTAGCCGCAGGTCTGCAACCAGTGTTTGTGTTCCGGGGAGTGAGAGAGAATACGCCTATCATATCCCCTCCAATGTCGATGGCGGCAGCGTGCACAGCTCACACACTGACAGCCCTCACAGCACCCATGAGCGTCACATCCACACTTGTCCACATCAGGTCCACGAGGTCCTCCACGAGGGGCATCATACGTGCCACACGGCAGCAGCGGCCGCGCATGAGACCCTCGCGTGCCATAATCCCTGCCATCGGCACATGTGCTGCGCCAAGGCGGACATTTTCCCTTCCCTGTGCCCGTCAGAGGCAGCCGATGCAGGAGTGTTCCTATGCGGGTGCAGCAAAGTGGCCGAGGAGGAGCCAATCACGCATCACCATTTGGAAATGCACGCCCCGCGCAGACAATCTTATCCCCAGAATCCACCCAATCAGAATGGGATTCTAAAGGGCGGCTTGCACGAGGGACTCCTTTATAGCTCAGACAGTACGGGAAATATACGCACTGGACCCTGGAAGAATGAAACTACTGTGTAGTCCGGGATGGATCGAGGCGGCAGCGCCATTTCATGCCACCAAAAACAACCACAAAAAAAAAACAAAAAAAAAAAAAAAACACTTGTCCCCCAGAATATTAAAAACTTGTAAACATCTCAATCATTGTGGGATAATGTCTTCATATTTGTATGTGTGCTCCTTTACTGGACAGAAATCTGCCATATAAAGTTCTCCCCGAAGAACGCCCATTCACAAAACAATTTATTCCATCAAGATAAATATATGAACATGTCAGAAGATACACGTGAACACAGGATGTCACCACTCTTTCGCATCACTCCGGATATCTGTACACATAAAAGAAATTGAATGGCTGTATGGATGGATATTAGTGTTAGTGCTCAAAGGCAACAAGCTGCAAGATTTTTTTTTTTTTACCCTTTGAGCCTGAAACCATCAACTGATAAAATGAACCAAAACCAAACTTTAAAGAACTCATAGCATCCATGTTTTAGACGATTAAACCAGCAATTTTCACTTTTCATGGTTTTCTTTGCCATTTGGTCAAACAGCTGTGAATATGTACAAGATGTTTTCTAAATCACATACAAAGATAATGTTGCTTGGCATTTAAGTACTATTCATCCAAGACATGAAAAAAAATGAACTCAAACATGCTTTTTCAGGGTGGTATTCAGTGCGTCTTCTGAAAGGTGACGTCACGATTACTTTTTATTTTCTTCCAGAGTGTTCAACAATATGACTGTTACTTCAGTACAGAGTTTGTCTGAATTAAGATTAATTGGTAGACATTTTATTCATCATTTAAAGAAATACAGTGGTGCCTTAAAATTGTGACTGTCACTATCGAATGTCACTGTCACTGAATCAAATCCAACTTTATTTTGTCTTAAAGTGTATTGCTGGACCATTTTCCCCCATTTAATTTATTTATCAGTTATTGTTGTATATTTGGTATTGTTTAGTGTTGAGTGGTTCAGTTACTGATTCGGTCATTGTCTTCCAAAAGAAAAGCAGATGTTTGCAAATGTTTTGTTTTGTTTAAACACAGAAGTCAGTCAGTCTGCTTTTATGAAGGACTTCAGAAATCTGAGAATAATTACTGTTGAAAAACTGAAATCTGAGGATTTGGACAATTTTATTTTAAATGAATATTTAATTATTAAAATTGTTGTTGATTAATTTGATAATGGATTAGTTGTCGATCAATCGATTCACTTGGACACCTCAGCCTGAGATTTCCATTTGTTCTGTGACCTCGCTTGTAATTTAAGACTCATATCTCAAATCACATTTTCTTAACACGCGAACAGACTCAGCTCTTCAGCATATCAGCCATTTTTAGTCGTTCTTCGCTGAGGATAAAGAATATGACTCTGTATATTATCGGGTGTGCCACCATTTGTTTTCAAATATCTGTCGCTATTAGGAATAGAACATTGCAACATACTGTTGATGCTGTTTATTAGCATCCATGGCGTTGTCTAGTGAGCTTTAAGGCAAAGTGATGTGGTTGTTCGTTTTATTTTAATTCTTCTTTTTTTTTTATGTTCACTTGGACAGTAAACTTCAACTGGGAGAGCGGTATTATATAGCTTGAAGCATATTTCCTGAAAAATTGTTCACTATCTACCAAAGAGCTGCTTGTAGTGAAGTTAGTTGAGTTCACTGCCACTGTACAATGATCATAGTTCAAGTTTTTGCTCACAAGTCAAAGCAAATAATGAGTGAATGACGGCCCATATCTTGAAACACCGGAAAGTCCGGTCACTTATATTTCAAGGCACCACTGTACGCTGTTCCAGTAGTCTCCACAATGAAAACACAACAACAAAAGACATAGCAGAATAACGATTATATTTAATATATAAAAAAAATACACGTTCTATTTTGAATATGAAACAGTATGCAGGTATCACAAATGTTAAACATAAAACCTACACGTCTTTTTCTTTTTTCCATAGAGAAATAAATCTCAGTCAAAATTCCAGTGCAGTCTGAAAGTCCGGAAAATGGTATATGATAATCAGTGCACAAGATTTTGAGGTAACGTGATATGAGAGTTTCTGTTTCTCTGCCAGTGTGAAATTAAAAAGCTGCACGACATCGGGGATTGGAGGATTTCCTCAGGCAGTCAGTGGAGCAGGGTAGTGGCAGCCGCCTGTCGCTAAAGCTGTCGCTCTGCCTGGAGAGGGTGCTGTACAGTGGATGCTGTAGATCAGGGGCGCTCAACCTTTTTGGACCGAAGATCTACTTTTCGATCAACCAACCTCCCACGATCGACCCGTTACCACACACACGTGGATACGCACGCACTTATATACACTTGCCATGATGAGCAACAACCATAATGGCCCCTAAGATGAACAAAACTGAAAAATAAAGTAGACACAAGAGTTTGGGAGTTTGTGAAAAGGAAATCAGGGTTTTTTTTCCCCTCTACACCCCTCGCTATCGACTTGGGACCAGTCCATCACGATCCACGTATTGGGCACCCCTGCTGGAGATCGTCCATGGCGGATAGAAGCGAGTTCAGCACTCTGCTTACTTCTACAAATATGAGGCTGCCCAACTCTGTGCTCAAGACAGAGCCCACTTGAAAGTAATATGAATATAACATCCAACGTTGTGGCTTAAGTCTTATCACAACACACATAATCGAGCTTTTATTTTTTTTTCTCATTGTCATTTCTTGTCATCATTCTGAAACCTCAAATCAAGCATGAATCTGCTTTTATGCAACCATCAATTGATTCTCTCACATTGTCCACCCATGAGTGTTTTATTCGCCTTTGACCCAAAAAGACTGCTGCAGTTAATCACATATCAGTTCCGTCAAATCCTCAGTTCCATCCACTCAGTTGTTAGAGATTTGTCCAAAAAAATCCAGTTTGGAACTTCAGATGTTTATGGTTTAGTATTTGTCGTGAAGGATTAGAACGCTTGAAGAGAAGGCGAGAGAGGCTATGGACCAACTGAAACCGCATGTTTGTGTTCATGTTTGAATGGTGTTTTATTTTGGTGGCTGGAAAACACCAGTCACACATTTCATCAGAAAATTAAAAAATAAATAAAGAAATAAACGTGCATATAATCTGCATTGAGACCGCAAACCCTGTTCTCGTAAAACCACCTCAGCATGCGCATCGTCTTTCTTCATTATGTGCACTCTTGTCTGTGTGAATAAAAATGGTTCTTACTTTATTATTTTCTATCAGATTTAAAATATTTATAAACACAATAACTCTATAAATAAAGTAATGGGGAAGTACTGACCTCTCGATTTTAATACTCAGTATCTGAGTTTAGCAATGTCTTTTGTTTTCTAATGCCTTTTAATGCATTGTCATTTTTGTTGCCATTAACATAAGTATGCAGATTCTCCACGTGTTGTTGGACTTTTCCTAAATGCACTACCCATGCTAATGTTAGCCCATCCGAATCACATTGCTTGCTGTTCATGTGTGATAATTCTGGAAATGGTTGCTCAAACTGGAATAGCTGAGATTAAAAATAGATATATACTTCTGTAGAAATGAGAGGAAAGAAGCATTCGCTTGATGCTCAGCGCCAATTTTTTTTCTCCAGTGAAACTGCAGTTGTATTCATAGACGATGCATGAATCTCCCTCCCCATAGAGTTTATACCACGGTCTTGGACAAAATTATTTATCATAGGCTGAATTAGATGCTAAAATATCGGCCTATATTCTTGTAGTCACTTAGATGATGGCAGCCTGCCACTCTGCCTTTTCAGTTGTCAGGGAGATTAATTTGTAACAGTATCACACATGCAACGAGCATCTTGGAGGGCGGGCACGGCCCCTTATGGCGTGCAGACAGTAATGGGTGTGCATATATGTACACACATACATAAATAAAAACAGATTAAAGAACGACATTGAAAAACGACTTGAGCAAAACACACTCTTTGAAGAGAACGGTGGTCTCTGTTAATGGCTGTACAATTGTATTTGCTAAGTGTTTTGTTTCAGTGTGTTTGGTGTCATAGTGCCACTGTAGAATACCTTCTCTATTGTCAGCCGTAGCAGGTGTGCTGTCCCAAATGAGCATGACTGCTTACTTTCGGGTCACCTAGCAGCTGCTTGAAAACTGACCAGTGGTACTGTGACAAAATCCAAAGCCAGTTTTCACTTTTTTCTACATTGACACAGATTCCAATAAATGTATTTTTTCACCATGTAACTGGCGAGAGTATCTTTGCCCTGTGTTTTTTTTTCTTTTCAAGTCACCTACATTTGCACGTGAGAGCGTTTTTTTGTTTTTTTTTTTTTGTCCTCGCAGGTCTTGCCACATTCTGTTCTGTGATGGAGATTTCTACATGTCTCAGGCTTCCATTCAATGTTTTGTGTTTTGGTGTGTATGAGTGTGTGTTTGTGTGTAATTGTACAAACCTTCGGTCCAGGCATGCACATGCATCATTCATACATTCCTAAAGCTGTGCAAACTGTGTTCTGGGCATCTCAAATTACATGCAACAAACACAGGACAATAGAAACATTCTAAAGAAATGTCTGTCCCTTCAGAATTGATAAAGAGTTTAGATTCCCTCCAAGTGTGCAGCAGCGCAAGCGTCATGTGAGAGATCATCAGTGAAATTATCCAATTTCACATAATTGGTCCCCAAAAGTGTTTTACTTCTTAAATCATCCATCTTTGCTCATCTGTCTTGTATATTGACAGGCAGAACAATTAAGTGCTCTTCCCCAAAATGGCAAATGCTATAGACAGTACTTAACTTGTGTATCCACTTGGTGAGACATTTTTGTCTGCCAGTGTATGCTCGTATTATTTTCTAATGTAAAATATGTGCCTTGGCTCAATCAAGATATCAAAAAAAAAAAAAATGAGTAGCGGTCAGGAAGGCTGCCATAAGGCCCCAAACAACAGCAAAGGATATATAGGTTTTATTTGGTAAAGAGTAACCTTATTTTTTATGTGATGAAAAATATAAATGGGCTCTTGTGGGAGTATGTTTTGATTTCATTTGATCAAAGGCGAAGTTTTTGTCAATAAATGCCAAAAGTAACACCAGAAGAACACGATACCCATGATGAAATGTGTTTGAAGCATCATGCTATAGTGGTGGTCAATATAGAGGGAATTGGGAGCAATTCCAAATAATAATGCTTTTCAGGAATCTGTTTATAAGTTAAAAAAATCTGAAAACCAAATGACCAAGAACACAGTCAATGAAAGAAGTCAAAATAGAGGTACAAATTGCAGTTCTCTAATGGCCATGCGAATGCACGGCACCACACCGCGGAAAGGGGTCAACCTTGTCAGAAATCTGTTTAGCCCCCCTTCAGTGCCGACAAAGCAAATTGTTTATTTATTTAAGTTTAAAAAGATTTTTTTTTTTTTTTATTCAGAAGTAACCATTCTGTTCCAGTGCAATTCCTATTTCCGTGTTTGTGCTGCAGCTGCACCCGGTGTGTGTTTGTGAGTGCAGGGAGGGGCAGGTTGAGTCTTTCAGTTACTTACCCATTAGGAGCATGTTCCGAAATAAGCTCTGAGCGCGCATTGGTTCACTGTGATCGTTTGGAAACTTAGAATGTTGCTCATATTTGTCGTTTGTCTATTCAGATTGCACCAAAAAAATGACACTCGGCTTTCCGACCGGGGACACGGTGCGCCAGTGCTGGCTGTGTTCGGAAATTAATGGGAGCGTACTCTACCTCTCTGAACACCCGCACTTGTAATATTGCACGGGTACTGCAATCCACTTCAAGCCCCAACTTAGCCCCGGAAGAGAAAAAAATCCACTCACCGTTCCTGGCCAAGAAAGGGTTCAGAAAAATGGAATCTATGGGAAGAACCACTACACAAGAGGTTCCCTTGCAATCTGATAGATTTAGAAGTCTTCCGCAAGGAATAGTGGGCCAAAAAAAAAAAAGATATCCAACTCAAAATGCTTCAGTGCAGCATGTTTATTTATTTTTTTTTATTGAGAATTTGTTTTCTTTCTTTTTTGTTGAAATGTACTTTACTTGTTCCCGGCTAGCTCTGTGTACTTTTTATGTGAAGACAGACTTAATATAACATGTACAAAAATCACATGCTGCTGTGAGTAATTAACATTTGTCATGACTTCGCATCTTTCCAGTTGTCTTTTATTCTAAATGTGTGTGCTCTCTGTGCTCTGTACTCTCAGGCAGTAAGCACTGAGACGTATCGGTTAGCATGTCTCCGTCAACAGTTCCCAGATTTGAATTTTGCCTCAGGCCGTCCTGTGCAAAGTTTGCATGTTGTCTTTGTACTTGCATAGTCCTCCCCCATACACACACACACATTTCAAAAACATGCATGTTAGGTTAATTGAAGTCTCTAAATTGCCGATGGGTGTGAGTTAGAGTGTGAATGGTTGATGGTTTATATCTGCCTTACAACTGGTTGGTAAACGTTACAGGGTGTACCTCGCCTCTGGCCTCCACCCTATTGAGAACAAATAATATAGAAGCCGATGCATGAATAGAGGTACAGCCCTGGTTTGCCTGAAGGCGGGGAATCTGAGAATTTGTCAGACACTGCACTATTTCTCTGTATTCAAGTTTGGACATGTGTATGGTAAAGAAAAGAAAATGTCGCTGGAAAAAGCTGTTTCTGGTTGCAAAGATGTGTCTTTGTCATACTGTTACTTCTAGTTTAATTTCTCACAATATGAAACAGGCTTGCAAATATGAGCCTGAGCTGGGAGAGGCCAAAGTGAGAAAGTGCCTGTGTTGTTAGGCGAAGACAATGTATTACGCCTGTGGGCATGCATGAGTAATCAGATGAGGAATAACAAGCAGGACTTCGCACACATTTGCTCTCTACTTTCACTGAGGCATTCACACCACAATGTAGGCACTGCAGATGTCTACATATGATTGAGCAGTCTCTTTGTGGGGAGTGCTTTTTTGTCCTTAATTGTAAGACAGGTGAAAGACCGCTTCAAGTGTTGGGAATTGCCCACAAATGCATTTTTCCTCTTAATGATGACTGATATCTGCTTTTTATATTATTGTCGGCCATGCTATCCCAGTTCTATTGTGATTGGCTGCCTTGATCCTGCTTTTCCCTCCACACGTTTTTCTCCCATCCCGCCGATAACAAATACCACTCCTCCCCGCTATGACTTGTGCTAGAAGGCTGTGATCGTCATGCTAATGCTGTCCTTGACTGAAATAACATCGTCTTGACTCAAGTGCGGGCTGAGAGAGAGGCGAGAAAGGGTTGTAGGTATTGGAAGGGGTGGTTAAGTCTTAGGAGGTGGGGAAATACATGCACGCGCGCACACACACACACACACACACACACACACACACACCCACACGCACGC
>NW_017805695.1:4253056-4266744 GCF_001891065.2 Hippocampus comes
ACCCCCAGACGGCCGCGCGAGCGCGCACACACACACACACACACACACACACACACACACACACACACACACAGACACACACACACAGACACAAACACAGGGGAAGGTGCTGAGATCAAAGAGGAAAAGAAGACAGGAAGAGATGGGCAAGCCTTTTTAAATAATAGACTTGCTTAATATAGGCTCCGGCCTTCCTGTGTGGAGTTTGCATGTTCTCTCCATGCCTGTGTGGGTTTTCTCCTGGTGCTCTGGTTTCCTCCTGCATTTCAAAAACATGCATGGTAGGATAATGGAACACTCTAAATTGTCCCAATGTGTGAGTGTCAGTGCAAATGGTTGTTCGTCTTTGTTTGTCCTGCAATTGGCTGGCAACTATATAAAAATAAAATAAAATAAAATCCTTGTCTCACCCCTCGGGTGGTGTCCGTCCCACATTCAGCTCGAGTCCTCTACCAGAGGCCAGGAAGCTTGAGGGTTCTGCACAGTATCCTTGCTGTTCCCAGCACTGCACTTTTCTAGACTGAGATGTCCGATGTTGTTCCCGGGATCTGTTGCAACCATTCATCTAGTTTGGGGGTCACTGCCCCGAGTGCTCCGACCACCACAGGCCTAACTGTCACCTTTACGTTCCAGGCTCTCTCCAGCTCCTCTCTGAGCCCTTGGTATTTCTCTAGTTTCTCGTGTTCCTTCTTTCTGATGTTTCCATCACTTGGGAGCGCTACATCCACTACAACGGCTTTCCTCTGCCCTTTATCTACGATTACGATATCCGGTTGGTTTGCCATTACCATCGTGTCAGTCTGTATCTGGAAGTCCCACAGGATCTTCGCTCGGTCATTTTCCACCACCTTTGGAGGTGTTTCCCATTTTGACCTTGGGGTTTCCAGTCCATACTCCGCACAGATGTTTCGGTAGACTATGCCAGCTTATGGCGTTCCATGTAGGCTTTCCCTGCCAGCATCTTTCACCCTGCAGTTATGTGTTGGATCGTCTCAGGTGCTCTTTGCACAACCTACACCTTGGGTCTTGTCTGGTGTGGTATATCTGGGCATCAATGGCTCTGGTGCTCAGGGTCTGCTCCTGAGCAGACAGGATGTCCTTCAGGCCAGCCCTCTCAAGCCACTGATAGGACTTCTTGAGATCAGCCACTTGATTTATGGTCCGGTGTAGGGGCTTCTCCTCCCATGACGGTCCCTCTTCCAGCACCTCATCCTCTGTTCCCCATTGTCTGAGACATTCTCTGAGTACGTCATCCGTTGGGGAGAGAGAGTTATAGTTATTTCATGCTGTAATGGCCCTATGTATTGTTCTCCTTTTGAATAGCAACACAAATACACTTATAAATAATGGGTCAAAGTATATTAAAGTCTTACCTCATCACGCATCTTTGCGATACGTGTATTGCATGTACATAGTCACTATGATTGCACTGTATATATATTTTTAAATATAATGCACCTATCAAAGCTTTTCATGTTGGACAGATGCGCACCCCTAAAAAAATGCTAATTAAAGTACTTCCACCCCTTCCACACATGCACCCCCACTTGCCTACAAGAAGCAAACACAGATACGTAAACATGCAGGGACCTGAGGTTGGGTATGGGGCATTCAGGTAAGAAAAGATCAACTCACTCAGCTGTCTGCACGACCATATCTCAGGCCACTGTCACTGAGTGTGCAGTATAGCGGCGCAGCGGGTGATGACACACCCAGCGACCAGGGACTCACGGCTAGACCATGGCCATGGGCGACCACAGCTCCAGGTGCAGAGGGCTCCCTTCCAAGAAAACACTGAGAACCATTAATTATCACGAGAATATATTAAACAATTAAAAAATAGTACACCTATGAACATAAGAGAGCTAAAACACTATAGACGACTGGTAAAATTATTTCAAAACAGAAATAACAGACTTAAAATGAAAAGGCTAAATGAGATGGATGCTGACCAATCAACAACTCAACTCAACTTCATTTCGAGAGTACTTTACAAACAACCATAGATGCATATAAAGTGCTGTGCACAAAATAAAACTGACATATTAAAACAACAAGTTAAAGCAATCAAATTAATAACATAAAAACTGTCAACAAAATAAAACACTAAAACAATGCCATCTCATGCTGAGTCAAAAGCCAATTATTTTTGGGTTTCTCACATGTGGATCCACTGGTAAAGAAATATATACTGTATATATATACTGTACATCCATCCATTTTCCAATCCGCTTTATCCTCACAAGGGTCGTGCGGGGTGCTGGTGCTGGAGCCCATCCCAGCTGTCTTCGGGCAGTAGGCGGGGGTCGCCCTGAACCAGTTGCCAGCCAATCGCAGGACACACACAGACGAACAACCATCCACGCTCACACTCACACCTAGGGACAATTTAGAGCGTTCAAAGCCTGCCATGCATGTTTTTGGAATGTGGGAGGAAACCGGAGTACCCGGAGAAAACCCACACAGGCCCGGGGAGAACATGCAAACTCCACAGAGGAAGGCCGGACCTGGAATTCAACCCAGTACCTCTGCACTGTGAGGTCGACGCGCTAACCACTGGATCACCAGGCTGCATATATATACTGTACTGTATTACATATATACTGTATTAGATTGTATGTATACAGTATATGTTTTTTTTTCTTTTTTACAATTTTACAATTCACCGCTGACGTTACTCAAGGTACTTTACATAATGGAGCATCTCTGCAACCTTCTCACACGAGACTACACAGGTTGGAAAGATTCCCACTCAGCAAGAAACCTCCAACAGACCTGATGCTCAGTCGGGCACGGCTGTCTGTCTCGACAGAGACAAATAGAATAGAGGTAGTGCAGAAGGGAGAAGGAATAATGTCGGTGACAGTGTCAACTGTACAGTTACTGGCTGCAAAAAGGGGAAAAGGGAAAAAAAAGTAGCTCCCGTTGTGCTCCGAGAGGATTTGTGAAGATTTGCCCATACTCAGTTTACATAATCAAAACTACTATTATATATCACTTTTTTTTTCACAAGTCACCACTGCTCAACTATCCCTGTATTTAATGCCAAGTAAAGAACTCACACAGGCGTTGGTGTGAAGGAGCTTTTTTCATCGCCAGATGAAAATATTTGCGATAACTTGTCACAGCCATGTGCTGTCAAATTTCCTCATGCATTCAGTCCTTTGGGAGTGTTGTGATGCATACCAAATACTACGTGAATATTACTGCACTGTTTAATTTAAATGAACACTATGCGCTGGATTCAGAGACAGGCGATAGCTGCCAATCTGTAATGTTAGTGTTTGACTGTGATCCACCATATCATCCTTCCCTCCCCCACGGCCTGTCTTTGTTATTTATAGCTTTCCCCATTGGTGACGCAACCTTGTACAACTGCAAAGGAGCACAGAATCATGTGATGGTTTTATTGAAACAAGCGAGTTGTAGCAGCCTCTTAGCCCTGGCTCAGAGGCTGCCACAACAGTCGCTTAACACAACAGCCAAGCACCCCACCTCCTCCTTCAGTAGAAAAAAGCAGAACAGCCGCGAATGATATTGTTAATAAAGAGTGTTGTCAATTTATGTCAGTAAAAAAAAAAAAAAAGAAAATCGTCCCTAATAAAGTGGTACTACAGGAATCAAAATTCACAAAGTGATATTACACTCTGAGGAAAAGCTGACCGTCGGTGTAAATGCAATGATGTTCAGCGTTTTCTCTATACACTACCGCCGTCTTGTGGTGAAATTGGTAATAGAATGTAAAAGACTAAAACGGATTGCTCCGTCGTGAGAAGCCATTAGAACAGATATGACAGACACCACCTTGTGTGCTCATTACATTTTCAAAAGGAAACACAATTGCCCAACTACTGACTAAAGTAGTGGTCACCAGCTTTGATTCCTATCATACTGCTGCCTACAAGGTTACAATACGCAAAGCCGTTTTTTCCCCTCTTTGATGGCAAAGTAGGAGAATAACAAGCAACACAATGACACACATTTATTGTCAAAGAGCTTTTTTCATTGATGTTTTGCTTTTGGAATTAATAATAAGTGTGAGTGTTTTTTTTTCTTTGATACACAGTATGATTTATTAAGTTAAGGCCAATATTATTCATACTCTGATACCAAGGTAAGTTTGAGTGTTTATTTGTTATTGTTTATTTTGTTGAATGACTGCAACCTAGGGTACAAAAAGTAAAAAAAAAAATATATATATATACTGTATTTATATACAGTACATGCATTCCCTCACAAATGCTGCGTGTGTGTGCTTGCGTGCATGCATGTGCGTGTGTGCGTGTGTGTGTGTGTGTGTGTGTGTGTGTGTGTGTGTAATACTTTGTATGTCAGAAGATATGTGTGCATAGGTCGGCCTACATCATATCCACGAAACAGCATGTCAAATATGTCTGCAGAATGGCATACATAGAAAGTAAGTAAAAGGGCAGTGTCCGGCAGTCTGAGGAGTAAAATCAGTTATAGATAGTGTTTTATTGTCTGTGCATCTGTGTATGTTCTGCAGCTGTGTGAGTGATTCAGCAATTCCACATTAATCAATTTAAAGATAAAAAGTTGTCTGATTAAATTCCAGAAAGCCAATAGCATCAGATACGCCGCTTGTTTCTCAAGTAATAAGTCAGTAGAGAGATATACAGGAAATTGATCATATTAATGACCGGGCTGCTGTAGAAACATTATTTTCCTATTATCGCAACATGCCACGATGAACAGTCAACAAATCAAAGGTTCCCCCTGCCTCGCTCGAGCATCTGACTCAATACTGTACAGCCGGCATCTCTCAGCTGATACATACCCAGACAACAAATTTCATCACACAATTGTCAATTAATATGGGTGAGTGGCCATCCAAATAGCAATCACCAAAAACAAACAACCATTTTTTTATAATATTGAACAAAAATATAAACGTAACACTTTAGTTCTCATTTTTTCATCTGCCTTTCTCATTTCTTGCCACTGTTCACAAATCTAATCTGAATAAGTGAGCACTTCTCCTTTTCCAAAATAATCGATCAATACTACAGGTGTGTCATAGCAAGATGCTGTTTATACATCATAATGATTATACATGTGTGGCTTACCCGACCTCAATGAAAATGTGCAATTTAACAGTTTTGGGGAGAACCAGAGATCACAAAAACAGCCAGTATCAACTTTTCTATTTTCCACTGTGCAAAAACTGATTGGATGCTCAGAAGCTGCATTGGGGAAAGAAAAGTAGAAAACCAAATCATACCAAACTATAGGGGAATACATCCACTATAAAACAAATTTGCAGTTCTGTAATGGAAATAACCATGATACAAATGATAAGTCTTCAGGTATTATCCAGGAAAACAATGTAACACATATTACAAGCAACATTATCATGTCAGTAAATAACAACCTTTGACAGGTTAGCGCACAGAAATAGCAAATGGTGTGACACAAGACAATGAGTGTACATGAGATCTCTCTGGTAGGTAGTGTATACTGTACAAGCAGGAGATTTATTTTTGTTTTAACTGGCGGTAATGGGATTTCATATCTATAATTAACCACAACTAGGCCAGATTTGAAGGCTAGAAGGAGAGGACATGGAAGTTATTTCATGTGCCGGCTGTGGCCGACTAATTTGGAGGACGCAGCCTACGAATTTGGACACAGCAATTGCCTCTCTATTTCCATAAGCAAATGGTGGTAATTTGGCCACTTCACGGGAGTGCTAATGTGAAATTGGTGCGCATATCAACATGCATTGCGCATATCCACATCCATTGTGGGTGAATTCTCCTCACACAAAACGTGCCCCCCATGGACGATGAGGCCTTAGGCACAGTCGGTGACCTGTGTTTAGGGCGACCGTGACTAGTAGAAAAGAAGAGGAGCACATGTCAAGGGGGTGTTCTGACTGGCTTCTTGATTGAAAGCAGCAAAAAACAATTGAAGTGAGCAAACGACCCACAGCAGCCTTGTTAAACTTTATTTAGTATTGAAAAAAAATCAAAAAAGCACTGATTTTGACCAAAACTGATGTTATGATATTTTTTTTCACTACAAAAAAAAGGAGCTGCACACACATTAACCTATTGTGCATGATCATGGGATGTGGGAGGAAACCGGAGTACCCAGAAAAAAACCCACGCAGGCAAGGGGAGAGATTGCAAACTCAACACAGGAAGGCCGGGGCTGAAATCGAATCCATGACCTCTGCACTGTGAGGCGAACGTGCCACCATCAAGTAATACTAAAGATAATCATCAAAGAACATGGATGTGTGGATGAATGCAATTCTGTGACAATCGCCACAGAAATAAATAACAAAATAAATACAAGATATCAACAGCTAAACATGAATATACAAAAGTATATAAAGTAAATTAAACATATCAAAATGGAAGTTCCAATCAAACCTGAGTGCCTTAGAAATGCAAATAAATTGTAAATGGTAGAAATATGAGCATAAAGCCAGCAAATCCATTCAATCAATTAGAATCTAGCCATTTCAATTTGCTTTTATTTTGAAATCATATCAGTGTATATATTTACCGTGTACTGTACTGTACTGGATAGATAGATAGATAGATAGATAGATAGATAGATAGATAGATAGATAGATAGATAGATAGATGTGGGAGTGTGCGCACGAATGTGCATGCGAGTAGGTTTGTTGCTCGCGTGGGTGCGTGCGTGCGGTAAGCGTGCTTGCGAGCGTGTGTGTGCGCGCGTGTGTGTGTGAGTGAGAGAGAGAGAGAGAGAGAGAGAGAGAGAGAGAGAGAGAGAGAGAGAGAGAGACCAAAGTGGGGGGTTAGCTTGACTGCAGTAAGATGTTCGCAATACAAGCCTAACACTGAGCATTCTTCCGCGTATTGGTTGTTTTTGACCTGTGTGGCCACCATCAGCTGCTGGACCGAACTCGGCGCTGCTCTTTGTGGGGGGCTCATGCATCACTGCGGTCGCCGTTGTCTGTGACAGGAAAACCCTCACTCGGTAGAACTAAAGTTGCTGCAATGGAGACTTCATGGAAAGACGCATACTATGAAATGGACCACCTGCCTCCCCTGCTCGAAGATGAGGTACGTCGTCGTAAATCGAACTAGGACTGAGAAGCATAGTGGAGCACAAATTGCACACGATAATACATATGCAGTTTACAGGTGGTTTAGTCTCTGCGGACAAAACAAATTCATACTAGCATGACATGAATTACAAGCCCTAAGGTGGGGTTGCACAATAAAAACACAAACATTATGGAGTTTGAACTACGGTCATCTCACTAGTAAATTTCCGATAAAACGCCATTCAATAATTATCTGGCTGATCACGTAGTTTTCATTGTCTGTCGATAATACTGTGTCAACAACAACTCGCCCAGTGGTGAGGCTTGCGCATTGGTTGTCAGGTTATCACCTCAGCTTTTTCGGTTCTTGAAGCTCCCTTGCAAATTTTTGAGGATTTCAAAACAGTGGTGTGCTACACAATATCAGTTATTGTTGTTTATATACACACAAACGTGTGTGTTCGGTGTAGTGAAGCCTCAACATTTTCAGTTGAGTGTCATTTGTTGTCTGGACAAGGGGCAGATCGAAACTATTGATAGTTGAGGAATTTGATGGATAACATTTTAGCTGAGCTTTTCATCTAACCGAAAGAATTGCAGGCGACCAGTTACATTTGGTTTTTTGACTCAATTGATTGTTTCAAGCCCAGTTGCCAAAGATAACTCCCACCATCCACAAAAACTCCCACTAACACAATTACACAGTAAAATCACACACCATCTGTGAGTTCTGCAGTATTTCTCACTGTTTATCTCAGAAGCTCATACAGAAGAAAGACCATGACCACTCTCCCCAGCATGCTCGACTCAAAGCAAAACTTATGTGGGACAGCGTATAGGACTTCTGGCTTTCTTTGTATTATTCTCAAGGGAAAATGTGTATTTATAGATTTCTGTGCCCGATCATCTTGTCAGAGCACATGAATACAGAGTTCTAAATGCAAAACTGAGCCACACTTCTTCTTCATACCTTTGAAAGTCACTTTTAATGGAGCCCATTCAGTGACAACTGGGCATGCATTGAGATAGATACATATTATATTATTTTCATTTGTAGAATAAGATTAGCTTGGGTCATGGCTGGATGGATAATAAAGAGTTCGATCCAATACATAGACCAGTAGGAGGATGTGACAATTGTGGTGATGCTTCCATTACCTTTACCATACACACACCCTTAAACAGTGAAGTCGGGGTGGATGCAGGTGGGGGTGAGCCACACTTCTTCTTCATACCTTTGAAAGTCACTTTTAATGGAGCCATTAAATACATTAGTACGGTTGATTCTATATTGAACATGCTAGCCATGAAAACTGAGGCCATTTGCAGCTCACAGATGACTCACATTACTGTGGGGGTGTGTAGAATCACTTCATGGTGTCGTCTACATGTGGAGGATGTGGTGAACATTGTGCCAAATGGCCTTGCTATTGAATAAAATTCGGTATTTTCTGCTTGTAGCATCACGATAGTTGTTTGTGTTCAAGAAGTACTTATTGTTGTTATTGTTGTCAATGAATTTGCATCAGCCATTCTTTTTCTGCACCGCTGTCCTCACTAGGGGCATTGGTGATCTGGAAACATTTTTGTCATTTTACTGTAGTTGACCTTGTGCAAGAGTCGAGGAGTTCCATGGACTGGTCAGCAGGTAGTCAAAGCGCATGCATATATAAATCTTCACATGCACAATCAATCATAGGAGCAAATATAATCGTCAATTAATCTCATTTGTATGTTTTTGGACTGTGGGGTGGGAAAAAAAGATGAACTAACCTGGAAGAAACCCATGAAAAGATGCCGGGAGCATGAAAACTCCACACGGGCAAGTCTGAACTGAGATTTTTAGTTTGGGAACTCTTAATTGTGTGGCAGCTAAACTAACCACCACTGTGCTGCCCTCAATGGCTTCAGCCTAATATAATCTTATTCTCACCAGCAATACTAAATGTTTACACTGCAATTTAACTGTCGACCAGTCCAGGTCATTCCCCTCCTATTGCCTTGTATCAGCCTGCAATGGCTGCAGTTACCTGTGATGCTACTTGAGGACAAGTGGTATCGATAATGCATGGATCTTAGAAAAGTCACATGGGATATAAAAGTTGTGCTTGTAGTGAAAAGCCTTTAGAATTCACTTTATTCGTGAAAGTCAGGGCTTTTTTTGGGGGGGGGGTGATGATTTTCATTACTTTCATGGCACTATTTGGGTTGCAGATAATGGCTAGGAAAAAAAAATTAAATTTTGGTTAACACTGATATTTATGATTGTGGTTTCAGCAGTACCAGCTACATCTGAAACTACAATACGGAATTTTCAGTATTTCGAAAAATGCCGGTAGTAGTGTGTGACCATTCTTTCACATCAAGGCTTGTGTTTGCTTATATGGACATAACTATAAGCGTTTGTCTCCAGGAGAATGTGTCTCTGGCAGACATCCTGACTTTGCGAGACAGCTGTCTGTCTGAGGAGGACGTGTGGGCAGTGTGTGCGGAGTGTGTCCTGGCTCTGCAGAGCATTCGACCCTCCCACCTCTTCCACACTTTGTGCATCACCCCAGACACTCTGGCCTTCAATGCACATGGGAATGTTTGCTTTATGGAACAACTCAGCGGTGAGTCTATGGCAACAACACGCATATACACAGGTGGGTGCCAGAAAATGAAAATATTGAGGAAAAGTCCATTTATTTCAATAATTTGTGTCAAAACATGGTGTTAGAAGGGGAACTCACATCGCCATACAAGCCAGCTAATGAGCTTTAAATAACATTTATTAATAATGAAACCTCTGCCATTTGCCTCTCACCCTCTGCGTCATGCACGGATACTTTTTTTTCAGGCGGACTGATGAAATGTAAGGACGGAAGTGCTTTAAAAATGATGAGGACAGACGGGGAGGTAGGACGATTATTTCATGAATAAGGACGGAGGGAGGATGACGGAAGGGTGCTCAGGTCGCGGACGAAGGACGGATCGGCAAACGAGGGTAGAGTCTCCATCTCTGATAACTATCATGATAGGTTTTTGTGTTTCTGTCCTTTAGATGATCCTGAGGGCTTATTTGTGCCTCCAGAGTTTGATAGCACAGGGAGCACATTTGAGGTGAGCGATATTGAATAACCGTGGCTGGTTATATACAGCATGGTCCAAGTGACACAATTCCGATTTAATGTCTAATTTGCCTTTTTTTTTTTTTTTTGACTGTCAATTTTGCTTTTAAAAACAACAGTGTATGCAGTATTATTATTTATATAAATCTTATTCGTCTCTTATATAACGGTAGTCTTATTCATGGTTATAATGGATATGTCACTTTGAATGCATATCTTAAATAAACCAAAACCATGTTTCTCAAAAAAAAAAAAAGTGAATAAAGGCATAATCTTTCACCATAATTGGGCACTTGGATCAGCAGTGGAAATAAAGTTTTAAATCCAGTCTAATACCATTGCTGTGTTTTTTTTTTTTTTGTTTTTTTTTTCAATATTTCAGGCAGGTGTTCGTAAATTTGGTGTCCTTTTAAAGTCACACCCTCGGCCGCATAAAATGTAATAATTCATTTGAAAGAGAGATTTATTTAGTTAACTTCATATATAAGTAATGGCTTGATATTTACATGGAATCCTCGTCTGCAACTGTTTGATACATATATTACACTTTAACACAGCTAATAAAGGTTGAAAAAGCTTCAGTGTCTGAAACTATGTGTGAGTAAAAAAAACATTTTGAAACCAGAAGTTAAAAAAAAACAAAAAAAAAACAAACAAAAAAAAAATGTACCGGTATTAAAAAAAAAAAAACCCCATCTCTGAAGTCTTTGCAGTGGTACAATCAACTAGATGACAGACATACCTTTCTAAGTGAAAGTATTCATAAGGCACCTGAATTCTAAGTTCTTCTTTGTGCTGGTATCCAGGGCCATGTTTTTTCTCTGGGCTCAACTCTGTCGGCTGCATTGACTTTTGTGATCGAACCCGAACTGGAAGCTGAGCTGGGTGAAGAAACTCAAAAGCTGTTGGAGAAAATGCAGGAGAAGAAACCAGAGGATAGACCACTCATACAGGTTCACTGTTCTTAACCAGGAAAACATATTTTTCAATATAAATATTATTATAGTATGCATTAGTATGTGATACATGTTTATAAAATATTATTATGACAAATCAAAGGAGTTTGGGCCACTGAAAAGGGAAAAAGAAGAACACAGACAGGATAAAGTCTGAATATTACTATTGGAGGGTGGCCTGGTGGTCGACTGGTTAGCGAGTCGGCTTCACAGTGCAGATGTGCAGGGTTCGATTCCGGCTCCGGACTTCCTGTGTGGAGTTTGCATGTTCGCCTCGTGCTTGCGTGGGTTTTCTCCGGGTACGCCCGTTTCCTCCCACATTCCAAAAACATGCGTGGCAGGTTGATGAAACACTCTAAATTGTCTCTAGTTGTGAGTGTGAGCTCAAATGGTTTTTCGTCTATGTGTGCCCTGCGATTGGCTGGCAACCAGTTCAGTTCAGGGTGTGCCCCGCCTACTGCCCGAAGACAGCTCGGCTGGGCTCCAGCACACCCCGCGACCCTTGTGAGGATATGCGGATTAGAAAATAAATGGATGAATGTGATGGGTTGATTCTGAACCCAGGCACATCCCCAGTTTTAAGAGGGCATGCACACTTGTGCAACCGCATTGTCTCCGTTGTTTATTTCCTTCCCTCGGTCAAATTGTATTTATTAATTATTTATTTAAGCAAATTCTGCTTCAAACAATCATGTCATCAACCTGTTTTCTTGAATACACAGGAAGCCCTCGCACCCGTTTTCCAGGTTTGGGCATGTGATATTCTGCATATTGCGGACTAGATTAGTCGTAGAATTTTATAGTCAATATATCTTATTACCTTAGCAAGTTAAATGTCTAAATGAGTCAGTATGCTACAGACAATTATCTGCACATGTTCATTGTGACTTCAATGGGGTTTTTTTGTTTGTTTTTATGTTCAATCTTTTGTGGCAATACCCCAGGACATCCTCTTTCAGGCTCAAACACGGCTGCCCCACACCTCGTCTGCGGCTGTGTGTCGTAAATTGTCTTCCGTTGGACGGCGTGTGCTCTCCATTGAATCAATATCAAATTTCCAAGGTCATTCCGTCGGCTCCCTCTCGTTGTGTCAACATTTGATCTCTGTAATGATTTCTGACTTGACCCATTCCTCTCCATATCTTTCCACAGATGGACAAGAGAGCGGTGAGGCAATTTGGCACCACTCAAAATCCAAAAGACAGAGTTCCTATGAGATGAGCAAAGACTTTACTGTAAACACTGCTATAAAGGCAAATGGTCTTTCCAGACAACAGGTTGGTTATTGTATTTGTTTACATAAACAATCCAAGGCTATAACTTCTATGGAATTCTGTCTCTGTCTTTCTCTCTCTCTCGCTCTCTCTCTCTCTCTCTCTGTCTCTCTCACTCTCTCTCCACGTCTCTCTCTACATAGTGTTAGAAGTGGAACTCACATTGCCATACAAGCCAGCTAATGAGTTTTAAATAATATTTATTAACAATGAAACCTCTGCCATTTGCCTCTCACCCTCTGCGTCATGCACGGATGCTTTTTTTTCAGGCGGACTGATGTAAGGACGGAAGTGCTTTAAAAATGATAAGGACAGACGGGGAGGTAGGACGATTATTTCATGAATAAGGACGGAGGGAGGATGACGGAAGGGTGCTCAGGTCGCGGACGAAGGACGGATCGGCAAACGAGGGTAGAGTCTCCATCTCTGATAACTATCATGATAGGTTTTTGTGTTTCTGTCCTTTAGATGATCCTGAGGGCTTATTTGTGCCTCCAGAGTTTGATAGCACAGGGAGCACATTTGAGGTGAGCGATATTGAATAACCGTGGCTGGTTATATACAGCATGGTCCAAGTGACACAATTCCGATTTAATCTAATCTAATTTGCCTTTTTTTTTTCTTTTTTTTTTTTTACTGTCAATTTTGCTTTTAAGAACAACAGTGTATGCAGTATTATTATTTATATAAATGTTATATTATTATTTCTTTTTTGCATTAATTTCTGTGTTGACACTGTTTAGACTCTTATTAGTCTCTTATATAACGGTAGTCTTATTCGTGGTTATAATGGATATGTCACTTTGAATACATATCTTAAATAGACCAAAACCATGTTTCTAAAAAAAAAAAATTGAATAAAGGCATGATTTTTTACCATAATTGACACTTGGATCAGCAGTGGAAATAAAGTTTTAAATCCAGTCGAATACCATTGCTGTTGTATTTTTTTTTTTCAATATTTCAGGCAGGTGTTAGTAAATTTGGTGTCCTTTTAAAGTCACACCCTCGGCCGCATAAAATGTAATAATTCATTTGAAAGAGAGATTTATTTAGTTAACTTCATATATAAGTAATGGCTTGATATTTACATGGAATCCTCGTCTGCAACTGTTTGATACATATATTACACTTTAACACAGCTAATAAAGGTTGAAAAAGCTTCAGTGTCTGAAACTATGTGTGAGTAAAAAAAACATTTTGAAACCAGAAGTTAAAAAAAAACAAAAAAAAAACAAACAAAAAAAAAATGAACCGGTATTAAAAAAAAAAAAAACCCATCTCTGAAGTCTTTGCCGTGGTA
>NW_017805695.1:4267227-4287453 GCF_001891065.2 Hippocampus comes
TTCGTCTATGTGTGCCCTGCGATTGGCTGGCAACCAGTTCAGTTCAGGGTGTGCCCCGCCTACTGCCCGAAGACAGCTCGGCTGGGCTCCAGCACACCCCGCGACCCTTGTGAGGATATGCGGATTAGAAAATAAATGGATGAATGTGATGGGTTGATTCTGAACCCAGGCACATCCCCAGTTTTAAGAGGGCATGCACACTTGTGCCACCGCATTGTCTCCGTTGTTTATTTCCTTCCCTCGGTCAAATTGTATTTATTAATTATTTATTTAAGCAAATTCTGCTTCAAACAATCATGTCATCAACCTGTTTTCTTGAATACACAGGAAGCCCTCGCACCCGTTTTCCAGGTTTGGGCATGTGATATTCTGCATATTGCGGACTAGATTAGTCGTAGAATTTTATAGTCAATATATCTTATTACCTTAGCAAGTTAAATGTCTAAATGAGTCAGTATGCTACAGACAATTATCTGCACATGTTCATTGTGACTTCAATGGGGTTTTTTTGTTTGTTTTTATGTTCAATCTTTTGTGGCAATACCCCAGGACATCCTCTTTCAGGCTCAAACACGGCTGCCCCACACCTCGTCTGCGGCTGTGTGTCGTAAATTGTCTTCCGTTGGACGGCGTGTGCTCTCCATTGAATCAATATCAAATTTCCAAGGTCATTCCGTCGGCTCCCTCTCGTTGTGTCAACATTTGATCTCTGTAATGATTTCTGACTTGACCCATTCCTCTCCATATCTTTCCACAGATGGACAAGAGAGCGGTGAGGCAATTTGGCACCACTCAAAATCCAAAAGACAGAGTTCCTATGAGATGAGCAAAGACTTTACTGTAAACACTGCTATAAAGGCAAATGGTCTTTCCAGACAACAGGTTGGTTATTGTATTTGTTTACATAAACAATCCAAGGCTATAACTTCTATGGAATTACTGTCAAAACAAGTTTTAAATTGCTAAAAAAAAATGTTTAGATCTATTTCCAAAGTGAAAATATAGTTACCATGTTAACAATCTACCGAGTAACGATGAAAATACGAAATTAGATCAACAATCTGCCTTTTCAATGACAATAGTTGTCTTAATTACTTTTGACTATTTGTTGGGAGCCATAGATGTTAAAAGTGGGTTTTCAAAGTAAACCCCTCACACCTACACTATGAAAGAGTCACAAAAGTACAGCGGAATTACATTCTGAAAAGCACAGACCTCCACCAAAGGCACACCTTGGGATTGTTCGCCAATCGCCCGCCTTTGTAGTTGCCCAAATGAACTTGTCAGGTTTTTTGTAAATATGCCCTTTCTTAGTCCGTTCCCCAACATCCACAATGTTTTGTGGGAATTGATGTAGTACTTTTTTTATGATACTGTTCACTAACGAACAAACAAAAAAACTTTATTTTAAAAGTTAGATAACTTTCCTGAATGCGGTCAAACTGGCAAAGTTTTAGTGGTGCACTTTATCATTGTTAGGTGTGTAATACTTTGTAAAGTCCTCCATATTTGTGATACAATCATTGTGTTGGTTCTTATTAGGTTGCGCAGGTCTACCAAATGAAGTCATTGCTCAGTGCCTAATTTTTCTTTTAATGTCAGTTGATCGCCCCATAAACTGGTTGGTATAGGTAAAATCCAAGGGACCTGATGCAAATTTTCGATTATGGGGTGGTACAATGTCAAATGATTCCTGTGATTTTGTGATTTTCATGTTTGAAGTCACAAGAGATGCTCTTTTTTTCTATTGATTTTTAGCTGTAATGCAGTGGTTCCTAACCTTATCAGAGGTACCGAACCCAATCGGTTCATATGCACATTCACCGAACCCTTCTTTAGTGACATAATTGACACTTGGATCAGCAGTGGAAATAAAGTTTTAAATCCAGTCGAATACCATTGCTGTTGTATTTTTTTTTTTTAATATCAATTCAAGACATTAAAAAACACATTTATTAAAAACACTCATTCATTCATTCATTTTCCGAACCACTTTATTTATTGAAAACAGAAAAAAGTAAATAAAATTACATGGCATAAGTATAGGTGTTTTAAATTGTATGACGTACTATCACGACAGTCACACATTGACTACGAAGCGAACTAAATTTCCCACAGTACTGATTGGACAAGCGATGTAAGGTGATCATCTGCAGCCAGTGATGGCCAAACGGGCGTGTCATAACGAATTGACATCTTGAGTCGGGTGTGTCTTAACCTCAATGGCAGAGGCTCCGTTGAACCCCTGAGACTGATTCACCAAACCCTTCGGGTTCGATCGAACCCAGGTTAAGAACCACTGCTGTAATGTGTTTGTTGTTCGGCAGCATCCAGAATTGAAATGTTACCGTGATGTTTGACTTTTGCCGCTTTCAATTTTCTGCTTAATGTAAAAGCACCTGAAATATTACAGGTATGTGTGGGTTGGGACTCCTCCCTCTGGGCTGAGGATGCAGATAATGCTGACAGATACTGCAGGGGTTCTGGAGATGAGCCGGACTGCCGTTCTCACGATAGCTCCCCAGTGAGGATGAAAGCACAAAGGAGATTCAACAGGACGAAGGGGGTGCTGAATCGCTCCTGCTCTGTCCCTGACTCCAACAACCCACCTGGTCCCACTCCACCGCATGGAAATATCAGCGTACCCATATCAGACCTAACAGAAATCGGAGCGGATGAACATTTGTGTTGCAAGTCTGTGTGGGGCAACAGATCCAAAAGACTCGCCCGAGGAAGGTCCTGTGAGTCGTATCTACGCCGTAGTGCAGAAGATTGTGTGAGCTCACTTGCTAACTATTCAATATCAAGAGCAAATGCAGATGCTGTCGAGGCTTCTTGCGATGAAGAAAGTAATTATCAAAATTGTCATGAAAATGCATTTAAGGAAGAGAGTCAGGATGTCGCCCCATCCTGCACATCTGCTTCTCCCAACCCAGTGGATGTCGAATATGACAACTTTGGGGCTAAAATATCCAAAAACCACAAGTCCTCCATGCCGAAGAACTACATGACCAAAAGCATGCTTTTCCTCAATGAAGAATCTCCGGATGAGGTTAGCAAATTACTCATTGATGTGTTTTGTTTGCATCTAACATTTATCCATGGATTGAACATCCTCGACTTATTCTTAACTGTGCGCTCACTTTGTAGTCTTCATTTTCCATTCCAATTGTTTCACGAAATGGACAATTTCTTTTCAACCAGGCCACAGACAACAGCGTACTAAACACCATCCTACCACTCCTTGCCATACTTTATTGTTGTTGTCGTTACTGTACTACTGAACTGAATTGGTGGAAAATGCACGAATAATAATTAACGTAGGTTGTGTCCCACTACAAACACAAATAATAGTTTGGTTATACTGTACTGCACCTGTTTAGTCTGAAGATATAAATGTTTGCCCATATAATTCCATTAATAAATTAAATTTATTAACATCTCACTTACAGGAGTATATATACTTGGTTAAAATTGGGTGTGGCCTATATCAGTAACATTTATGAGAAATGTCAAACTCGTTAACTGTAGCAAAAGCAAGCATGTTACAGTGTCGAGGGTAGAATGTAAATGGTAGATACAAAGTCGGCAATTCTTACATTTTTTTTGGTACATGTCTGAAATACATACTTTTATGTCGTTTAAAAGCCAGAACTGGTAAAACCTACTGCAGATACACAATGCTTTGTTTGTTACTGTATACGAGATTTATTAGCGTGCATGTGAGTGTGGTGACCGATCCCAACCCTGCCTGAATCTCAAAAGCAAACTCACCCAAAAAATACAGCCCTTTTTATTGGTCATTAAACGGTGTGATGCGAAGCAAATCAAGTCAGGCAAAGATAGCAGAAACACCGGCAAGAATTGAAGCAGTAGACTCATTTGTGCGACATGCATCCCCTTCCACTCCAAAACCCGAGATTTCCCACGTCAATATAAATAGTAGTTATGGCAGACAACCCTTGGAATGTTTTCAAGTGAATTATTTTTTTTCCGACAGTGGATCACACTAAGAGAGTTACTTGCTCGCTGTGGACTGGGGCTGACGGCGAATGAGCTCTGGGCTCTCTGTTACACCTGCCTCTCATCCCTGCAGACCTATCTTGACTTTCCTGGTAATCTTCCAAATTAAGTTTTTAATTCACTGCTATTGTGAAATTCTTGCAAGTAATTTCTGTATTTTCTCATTGGAAATTATGTTGGAAGAACACAAATTATGATCATATATGGCAAAATTGTTGAATGTAACCATCTTTGATTGTTTTCTTTTGAAGCTTTCTTATCCCTGGACACGGTGTACATTAGCTTCCAGGGAGCGATGCTTTTCTTGACACCTAAAAACTTTGGTAAGATCACTTTTGGTATTCCTGGTTGCTGTAGAAAAAAAAATAAAAGCGACAGAGAGACAGCTGGCACCTTTCCAGTTAGCAGAAGTATTCTGCACCTATCTATATTTCTTAGTTACTGTAGTATTTTAGAAAGCACAAAAAGGAAAAAAATAACAAATAAAAATACACCCCTGATGTACAGATTCCAAGGTAACGGTATCTTAAAATGTCAGGCCAGAATATTCACTGCACCAATAAAATATTACTACATTTAACATTGTGACACTTGCCATTGTTTGCCACAGTCGTTTTGCTTAATTTAGCTGTGGTTACTCAGAAGTTCACAGTGACATGTAAATTAATTTCACCTGAAATTTTGTGTGTGTGTGTGTGTGTGTGTGTGTGTGTGTGTGTGTGTGTGTGTGTGTGTGTGTGTGTGTGTGTGTGTGTGTGTGTGTGTGTGTCTAACTATCTATCTACATATACAGCATTACATTATAAAGCATGTACTTCCCCTTTAAGTTTGAGAGCAAAGTGGCTTGTGGAGTGTATGTGAAATCATTTTTTTCTTATCAAGTAACTGTGTTCTTTGCAGTATCTCAAGATACATTGTATCTTTCCCCTGAATATCAAAACCATGGAATAGTTACTGAAAAGGTATGTAAGACTAAACGGATGCCCTCCATTAAAAAAAAGAAAAAAAGTCTTCCAATGTTAATGTTCTGCTGCTGTCCAGGCTTGTGTTTATGGGGTTGCTGCTGTCTTGTGGACAACGGCAAAGTTCACACTGTTGCCCAGTGAGAAGCTTGTAATGCCTCGCAAATTGAAGCGACTTCTGCTTGACATGGCCAACTGCACACCCATCGAGAGACCTTCCATTGCCATGGCTAAACAGGTTTTTTCTCACTGCTTTTGAAGTTTGCAATTATTTAGTAAGTTTGGACAATAAGAACATTTTTATGATGTTTCCATTACGTCCTCAATCAAGACTATATTAAATTATTGAAATGATATACGTAAGTTAATTTAAGAGGTTGCTCATGAAAAGTACATTTACTATGTAAAATTCAGTCATATTTTGAAAAGTACATCCAGAATACCATCAATTGAAATAATTTGACATCACTGAATTCTGAGGGGCTTTTTTTTTCTCCTGGGGATGCTTTATTGCAGTACACCCTCACTCTAGCCATCCTATGTTGCTGCTTGTTTTCCATTAATCTCCCTCAATGAAAAAAACCCAGAGTTGAATATTGCTCATTTTTGAGTTCTGGCAGAAGTCGCATCACAACTTCTGAATGACTCGACTTGACTTTCACTTGGCAGTCATAAGACTTGACTGTGACTTGACAAGTCATTTGTGTAAATTTGAAAATCAGCTTTTTTTGTGCCCCAAAACGTTTTTTGTTTGTTTTTTTTGTTTTGTTTTGTTTTTTTTTTTTGGTTTTCCTGTTTGCAATAAAACTGGTAACCTGGCTACCAGTAAGTTACACTATGAGAGGGCTGAGCTCCAAAGATGAATACATTTGGATTCAAGGATTACCCTGGTCAATGCACATTTTGGTGCCAAGGACGTTTCAGGGGGTTTAGGGTATTTTTTTTCTCCCCTAATTACCGGTAGCTCTCATTTTTGAGATATTCCATATTTTTGTTTTAAAGAGTTATGACATTGGTGTTCTCTTGATGCTACAACTTAGATGAGGCTGTATCTGTCTTTTCAAACATGTCCAGAGAGCATTCTTTCATTTTTCATACAATACTGTGAAAGACAGCAATTGGTATTGTAGAGACCCTTCTATATGCCCTCATGTTAAAATCAAGCAAAAATGCAGAGAATTAGGTAATAATTATCAGTAAAGAAATGAAAGACATTTTAAAACTGTTCAATGAAAGGCATAACAAAAAAATAGTGCTATTGATGTTATCAACTGAATAGGACTGTTGAATTTCATTGGCTGTTTTATTTCCAGTTTTTCCAAGCAGGGTCTTTTTTTTACCTTCAATTTCATTTCCTCTCCCATTAAAACGATTTTGATACGCATTCATTCCAGAGCTGTTGTGACTACTTAAGAAGTCAAGGGACAAATGCTGAGAATGTTTGGAACCAGCTCATCAGCAGAGTTCATCCGGTAACGTCCACTTTATCAGTAACAGTTACAACCTTTGGATCATGTTTTTTTTAGCCGATGCTACTCTTTTTCCAGCCAGTCTCAAGATCCACTGATGGAGAAAATTCGATTGCAGATGACACAAACCAAAGTTCCAGTAAAAATACTCCTCAAATGAGCAGTGGTAGGAATGTTTTATTTTCAAAACATTCAGTGTTATAACTACAGCCTGGTAAACATGCTGACAGTGGGTTTGAGTCAAGTATTCAACTCGTAACTTCTGTATAAATTGGTCATAAAATGTTGTTTGAGCTTCATGTAAGTCATAATAGTAGACAAACACAGTTAAGGTTTTCTCTGAATTTTATGATTTTTTTTTTTAATGCACCAATTGGCAAATGCAGCTTTCATACATTACCACCACCTGTTTTTGGAGTGCAGATAGTGCAATGAACTTTCTCTTCGTTTCATGCCTATATGCACCGAACCATCATGTCTGGACCAAGGTGGTTGGGACAAACACATAAAACATTACATCCTAATAAGTGGTAGAAAGTGGATGGGTGGACAGTAACTGTGTACAGTATGTGTAGTCATGGCCACTGAAGGCCGGCTAAGTCTTGTTTTCTTCATCTGTTCAAGAACCAGTGGACTCCAGCACCCAGAGACCTTCAATTCCACAACCAGGCTCTTTACCCCCATCCTACTGACCAATGAAGGGGAAGAGAGTCAAAACATTGGAAATGGCATTAACAAGTAAGGAGATTTTGACAGTTATCTAGTGACGTATTTAATGAACATGGTGGCCAACTATATTATTTTTATGATATTTTTAAGGTTATTAAATGTACATGGAAAAATAATTCACTTCTCAAATTAATTATAGAATAAAAATGTTGACTTTTTCCTTTTGGAAATGGCGTGCAAATGTGCAGTATGCCTTTCAGTCTGTATGTGCCATATTTTCTGCACTATAAGGCGCTCCGGATTATAAGGCGCACCTTCAACGAATGGCCGATTCTTAAACTGTTTTCATATATAGGGCACACTGCATTATAAGGCGCATGGAATAGAAGCAACAATCGTGGCTGCAGTTGCGCTATGCATTCACTGGATGGAGCTACGCTAAAGAAAATACAATACACGACAGCTTCATTTATGTAGCGCATGGGTGCCCAAAGTTATTTGACCGAAGATCTACTTGTCGATGAACCAACCTCCCGCGACCGAACCGTTACCGCGCACACGCACGCACATACACACGCACGCCATGATGAGGAACACATGATGAGGAACAGTCTGACGTGGAGGCATGCGAGGCACTTTGGCAGCCTGTTAACTATCGTAGCTCACGCTTACCGTTTGAAAATGCTTCCCTCGGCCCTCCAGATTCTTATTCTTTGCCCGTGCCCTCGGTGAATTGTACACGAAACAAACTCTGAATGAGAATTCTGATAACGATAAAAGATATAGCGCAACAACTCCGATCACAAGCTGCAATTGGCAGACTGCTGAGCGCTAACAACTTCCAGTGACGTAGGTCACGCAACACCGTAGGTTAAAGATTTACCTGCTTTATTTTATGATATTTTTTAAATACTTTTGTGAAAATTAGACTGATAGGATGGTTAGGGTGCAGTGTACATTAACACGAAAAATATATTACTAACATGCACAAAGACACACAAATGGTTGTTTTGTTTTATTCTCCTCTGCACCCCTCCCGATTAACTTGGGACCAGTCCGCGAGCTACCGGTCGATCGCAATCGACGTAATGGGCACCCCTGATATAGAGCCTTCACAGCTGCTGCAGCTGTAATAAAGCCATGACTGCTCACAAACATGGAGATAAAACATATAAATACAAATGGTATTACAAAACAAATGAAAGACAAAGGTTATGAAGACTATTAATTCAACAAAAAGACAGACAAACCTCGTGACACACATCCACAAGGGGCGAAATATCATGAGAAGTCTTGCTTGTCTCCTTCCTTCATTTAGTCATGAGTTAACTCTGCTTTTGGTATTATCTTCGTTTCATAATGGTTGCGCAGAGCTCACTAAGTAGGTGTCTGTTTGAGAGTTTATTGGCGAATGCACATGTCAATTCGTGTCGGGCAGAAACCTTTTACGTTACAATTAGTTCCTGCTAATAATCACCACTAGATGACATAGAAACACTAACAGGCAAACAACTCAATGGGGAATATAAAGAGACTGTGTAACACCATGCATAAGGCGCATCGGATTACGGGGTGCACTGTTGGCTTATGGGAAAAGGTGCGCCTTACAGTGCAAAAATACGTTACCTGTAATCAGATTGTGTTTTCTTCTTGCAATTTTAACAGAATACACTATATATATAAAATCCTAAATACGCAACACTGGTTCTTGTATTCCATTATTCCTGATAGATAACTGGATTACCAGTACCCACACTGTTGCCGATGCCATCTTGCATCACATATCTTCTGTTAAATTTAAATTCACAGACAGATGGTCATAAATTTTCCTGTAAAATGTCTTAATAAATTTCGAAATTGAAATGTTTCATGGATGATAGTTATGCCACAGGCAAAAAAGCAATGATGCCCCCTGTTACTTCCACCATGAGATGGGATGTTTTTTCCCCCCTCTCCATACATAGCGTTGTGTTTTCCTTCCAAATAACTCGGCTTTGGTTTTATCTATACAGACTCCATACAGCAGTTTAGTAGTTGAATATTATGTCCAAAGGAGAACAATGTCTCCCATAAAGTGCAGTTTTCGTGTAGGTGACTGAATTACTCAAAGTGGATTAGATTCAGATCTTTTTAATCATTATTATTATAATGAGGTTCATGACAGTAGCATGTCCTCTGCACTCTTATGTCTGTGTGCACAATGAGTGCAATGCATGGACAGAATTTCATTGAACATGAATGTGTGTATGCATAATCTAAGATGCATTAGTGTTGCCCGTGGTAACAAATTTTGTCTGACTGAATGCTGAGCAGTGTCGAACCACATTGAGGAGGTATGTTGAATCTCCTCTCCACTGTTAATGATGTGTAAATCCCTTGAGGGGGAGTACTTAGGTGTTTCAATGGAAACATGAATGAAAGCCAGCAATTGTTTTCATGTCTCTTTTCATTTATGTGCACTAAGGAATCAAAAGAGGACCAACCCAATGGTAAAGTCTGTTCTTGCAGATGTTTTTCACTTCATTTGATTTCATGTCAAATGAAGTGATTTGGTGTCACATCTCACCTCTACTGTTGAGGTGATCAACACTGTCAGACAGTGTGGAAATTGACAGGGATCATCTTTTGGAGACTTTTTATTGTTGTTGTTTTTTTTCCTCACACACACACACACACACACACACACACACACACACACACACACACACACACACACACACACACACACACACACACACCTAGATATTTATATACTGTATATTATCATGCAACAAGGCAGAGGTGATTGACTGACTATCTCCATATTGGCAGATTATTGGTTTGACTGTTCTTTCCTTCTCATTTTACTGGTAGTCTGAATATCCTAAAGAAACCTCAGATTCATGATGTTTCGACAATGTGCATCTCTTGGTCATGAAGGTCTGGGAAAGTCTGGGAACCACATATTGGTGCATTCTGCAAGTGGATTCGAGTGCTAAATGCTCGCCACTACATTGCCTTCCTTAATGTGTTTGTTTGTTTTTTTTTTCCCACCTATTCAATCAGTACCATCAACCTACTTGTAAAGATATCCTGTTGAATTTTACAGATAGTAACAGTTATTTCGATGCTGGCTTCTTTGTTTTTTATCCATACGTTTGAGTGCAGTGACTCTAATGAAATGCCTTCAACAAAGGTTGCGTAAATGACATGTCACACCTGTGACATCAAATGTTTTGCAACAACAGGTGTCTCGAATTTAAACCTGGAAATGTTCACACCATTGATAAGTTGTGGAAAATAACTGGAATCCAGACCTTTTCATGTTGGAAATTAGAAGTTCATTGTGATTAGTGATAATCAATTAATAACAACTCATCGATTAGCAAATTAATAGATAATTATTCTGAAATTCAATTATTAATTTATAGATCTTGCTTTACTTTTTCCAAATGTCTGGAATTTCATCCTATCAATAGTAAATATTCTCGGATTTCTGTAATCCTCCAGGAAAGCAAAATGAATTATCATTGTGTTGGACCAAAATAAACACGTTTGCAAACATTAGACAAACTACCAAAATCAGGGGAGAAATGAGGGAATGACCACAATTGGAAAAGGTATTCTTGATCCCAAAGCTGTTGTCTTGTGCTTTTCAAAACATGTTCTTTCTCTGTTGCTGGCAAAGGTCACATGAACTGAGGCTGGTTTATTTTTATTTTTTATTCCCCCCCTAAGATTGAGGCCTGTTAAATTTAGGCATGCTAGCAAAAATAAAAGATAAGCTCTTCAACGACACTAAATACACATTTGCATCTGTGGTGTCTTCTTGTGTCCAACATCACATTGTTGATTAGAATCAAACATCAAATGGAAAAAAAAGATGGTGAGGAATGGAAAATGAGTTCAGCTTTAATTGCCTTTAAGCTCCTCACAGTGGATTCATTGTGCAGTTGAAATACAACTGCCTCCTCAGTGTCGATGGCTTACTCAGTGTGTTGCTCTTAACTCAATCTTTTTTTCACTGCCCATGTGATTCAGTCAGCTCTCTTTTGTTTCTCCTCACTGACCCATCTTTGCACACTCCTCTGGTGTGAGCAGACATGGACGACGGTTCAGACGCAGGGCTCTCTGAGAGAGGAGACCACTCTGCTGGGGTCAGTCATGAAAGCCCTTCTGAAGCTGACTGTCATTCCGAGGGGACGACGAGTTTGGCTGATACTTGTGAAGAACAGATGAGTTTGGACTGCTCAGAAGAAATGGACGAAAGCAATTTTCTGCTTTCAGAGCAGCTCATCTCATCCACATCCAGATTAGAGAGACCAGACCTGAACTTCAGGCCGGCCTGGGACTTGGCTTTCTTTGGAGAGGATTGTTTTAGCGCAGATGTGATTGAATATGCCATGAGTCTTGGCCAGTACACAGAATCGCCATGTCTGGATGTGAAAACACAGGTGGGTGTAAATTTTAAACTTTGTTCCAATGAGTTATGCAGTACTTGACCTTTAACAGTAATGATATATTTTTTTTCTGATGCATTGGAACCCGCAGTTTGGCACCGCCGGATTAGTCTTTTCCTTTGGGGGTTTTTTTCAGTATTTTTTTTCCAATATTTTTTTCAATATACTATATCTTGTTTTTATGGGGGTGTATTCCCTCATTCTCTCCCACACCCGTTTTTCTTTGAATCCACAAATACAAACCCAACCTGAGCCTCTTTTATATGTAGATATAAATCAGATATGTATGCGATGCATCTGCAGTAGAAACGCTCATCCTTACAAATCCGACCTAGAGATCACCAAAAGCCCAATATGGGCAAGGCGTTGTTTTGTGTCACAGTGTTGACTTGACATTTCACTTGAATTTAATATAACTTGAAACATGAAGCATAAAGTGCACATTTGTGGTGTTAGTAGTAAATCTGCCACACAGACACTTTATTTATTACACACGGCAATGACTTGACGTCGTCTTTCGTAGAGGTCTCCATGTAATGAGGAGATCAAAATGCATCTCTCCCAAAATATTTCTACCTCTTCACGCATCGCTCCTCTGTCGATGTAAGATGATAAGATGATGAGTCCCTATACGCTGGACCATATTTACTTCCTTAAACACTGCCGCGTGACATCGTCTTTTGTCCTCTCACTCAATGACATGCGTGTCACATCACTGTTCACCTTTGACGTCGCATTTGTTTTGAAATGTCAACAAGTACATAAGCAGATCTGATATAACAAAAAAGTTAAATTGGGCCTAAAGTCCATATCTCACTGAGCGGGGAGGGCTGGCGAGTGTTTGCACACGGAGCGAATGTTGATTTTTCATCAGGGTTCATTCAAGGTCGCAAACTACAGCGAAGACGTTCGTCAGGCATTCCTCAGCAGTTTTACCGGTCACAAACAATTTTATTCACTGCCAGGAAAATTTAAACGTGCAAAATTTCATTGCATCTCTGGAACTGATCATGGCCTTGAATAAACCCTGATGAAAAAAACAAAAATTCGCTACGTGCGCACACGCCGCTCAGTGAAATACGGACTTTAATGATGATATTTTTGTCCGACCCTAAATAGTCGACTCCCACATTAGTATCCCCCGGTACCTGCGGATTTGCCAATGCACTTTTTTTTTTTGTTGTTGGTATAGTGTTTGTTGGTTGTTTGTTTTTTAAACTAATGCATTTCAACGGACGTCAATTACATGCAGATTTTGGGCCTGCCCGGTCCCTATCTGAGTGTCCACCGTATTCACATACCGGTACTACAGGTTATAGAATTTAGTGACACAACCTCATGCATTTCCATTCACCACACTACAGTGGAATTCCACTTTAGTTTATTTGCTGCAAGTGGAGCACTGTCAAGCTTCGGGGTAAATAGGATGAGAGCAGATGGGGGAATTTTAAGATAATTTGCATTAGTTATTTTCTGCAAACTGGATTGGAATATTAAAATAGTTGAAATTCGCCCTCGGCAGAGAAAGTTATCATTTGCAAATGAATATTAATGAATTATTTTTTGGGATTTACACACTATGTGGTGACCTACTTCTCCATAGGAAAGCTTGACATACAGTGTTATGAAAAAGTATTTGCCCCCTTCCTGATTTCTGTGTTCTTTTTATCACACACAAAGGTTTCAGTTCATCAAACTGACGTTAATATCACACAGAGACTACCCAAGGAAATACCAAATGCAGTTTCTAAATGCCAATTTAATTTATTATGGCCCACAAAAAATCCGAAATTACCTGTCCCTATGTGAAAAAGTAATTGCCCTCCCCTTTGTTAAATCACAAAGTAACTGCGACTAACGACCATTTTGGGAAAGCTGAGTTCAATTTCACAGGCAACACACTAGCACCACATTTGTTGAATCAAGAAATCATGTAAATAGAATCTGTCAGGCAAAGTTAAGTAGGCTACAAGATCTCAAGAAACAAACGCATCATGCCACGAAATTCAAGATTCAGTCTGGAAAAGGTAACAAAGCCATTTCCAAGAATCTGGGGCTCTAGCAAACCACTACCCATTCTCCAGAGCCATTATCCACAAATGGATAAAACTGGAAACAGTGGCAAGCATTGCCAGGTGTGGTCGACCAGTTAAAATAAGTCCAAGAGTGTGACGACGACTCATCCAGGAAGTAACAAAAGAACCTAGAACAGCATTCCAAGAACTGGCCAAAAATGTCATGCATGGGACAGTTCCCGGGTGAAAACCACTGCTGTCCAAAAGAAGATAAAGGCTCATCTCACTTTTGCCAAAAGACATTTTGATGACCCTCAAGGCTTTTTGAAAAACATTCTGTGGATTAATGAATCAAAAATATGCGGCCCATTACATCTGGGGTAAAAATGGCACAGCATTTCATAAAAAGACGTTTTTTGCCAACAGTGAAGCATGGTGGTGGCAGTGTGATGGTCCAGGCCAACCTGCTACCATTGATGGGACAATGAATTCCGCTGTTTACCAAAAAATCCTGAAGAACGTCTGGCAATCAGTTTGCACCCTCAAACTCAGCCACTCTTGGCTCATGCAGCAGGACAACGATCCAGAACACACCAGCAAGTCCACCTCTGAATGGGTAAAAAAAGAAATATATATATACAGTTTGGGAGTGGCCAAGTCAAAGTCTGGATTGGAATCCAATTGAGATGCTGTGGTATGACCTTTAATGGGCAGTTCATGCTTGAAAACCCTCGAATCTGGCAGAGTTGAAGCGATTCTGCAAAGAATTATCGTAAACGTTTGATTTCAATAATTGCTGCCAAGGGTGGCACACCCCATTATTAGGTTCAGGGGGCAATTACTTTAGCACAGCGGGAAAGGTAGTTTGGCATTTTTTTTCCCTGTGTCTATCCATCCATCCATCCATCTTCTACTGCTTATCCGGAGTTCGGTCGCGGAGGCAACAGCTTCAGCAGGGAAGCCCAGATGAACGTAGATCAATCGTTAAATTGAGAGCTTCGCCTTTTGGCTCAGCAACTTCTTTACCACGACAGACCGATACAAAGTCCGCATCACAGCAGACGCTGCACCGATACGCCTGTTGATCTCCTGCTCCTTCCTGCCCTTGCTTGTGAACAAGACCCCAAGATACTTAAACTCCTCCACTTGGGGCAAGAGCTCCTCCACGACCCGGAGAAGGCACTCCACCCTTTTCCAACTAAAGACCATTGTTTCAGATTTGGAGGTGCTGATTTTCATCCCAACTGCTTCACATTCAGCTGCGAAACGCTCCAATGAGAGTTGGAGAGCCCTGCTTGAAGTCAAGAGTACCATATCATCTGCATCTTCCAGGTCTCACTGTCATTGCCCACGTGAGCATTAAAGTCCCCCAGGAGAACAAGGGAGTCTCCATCAGGAGCGTTCTCCAGCACGCCTTCCAAGGACACCAAAAAGGGTGGGTACGCTGACCTGTTGTTGGGTGCATAGGCACAAACAACAGTCAGAACCCCAATGTACAGGCGCTGAGCCGGGGGGCAATGAGTATGCCCACACCTGCTCTACGCCTCTCACCGTGGGCAACTCCAGAATGCAAGAGAGTCCAACCCTTCTCAAGAGAGCTGGTACCAGAGCCCAGGCTGTGTGGGGAGGCAAGTCCGACTATATCCAGTCGGAACTTCTCTGCTTCACACACCGGCTCGGGCTCCTTCCCTGCAAGAGAGGTGACGTTCCATGTCCCTAGAGCTAGCTTTTGTAGCCGAGGATCGGACCGCCAAGGTCCCCCGCCTTTGGCTGCCGCCCAGCTCGCATTGCACCATAGGTGGTGAGCCCATAGGAAGGGGGACCCGTTGCCTTTTCGGACTGAGCCCAGCCGGGCCCCATGGGTGTAGGCCCGGCCACCAGGTGCTCACCAACGAGCCCCACTTCCAGGCCTCGCTCCAGAGGGGGGCCCCGGTGACCCGCGTCAGGGCAAGGGAAACTCAGGTCCATATATATTTCTCATCATCAGGGGTCTTTTGAGCCGTGCTTTGTCTGGTCCCTCACCTAGGTCCTTGGTGAGGTCCTAGGTCCTTGGACCTGTTTGCCATGGGTGACCCTGTCAGGGGCATAAAGCCCCAGACAACTTAGCCCCTAGGATCATTGGGACACACAAACCCCTCCACCACGGTAAGGTGGCGGCTCACGGAGGGGTTCTTATATCTAAATAAATTAAATTCGCATTTAGAAACTATTTTTTTTTTGCATTCGATTTTCTCTTTGTGATATTAAAATTGGTTTGATGAACTGAAATCTTTGAGTGTGATAAATATGCAATAAGAATACAGAAATCAGGAAGGAGGCAAATACTTTTTTCATGGCACTGTAGCAGCCACCAACTCTTGTGAAGCGTAAATCGACTGTAATTTCCCCCAGTTTACATCAAAGGATCTGTTGCTTCTGTTGCCATAGTGATGAGAGAGGAGGACAAAAATAAAATCACTGTTAATGCCCAGTGGCATCTTCAAAGAATTGTGAAATTAAAAAAATGGGGTATGAAACTTCGTTGCTTTTATCTTGAACAGGAGCTGCAGCAGCAACTGATCATTGAAACAAGGAATCTTAAGAAAATGAGAACTTTCTACCAGAAACTGATTCAGCAAGAGAAAAAAAAAGGTTTGTTGCCACTCTGTACGCTATTATGGTATTAATGTCTTTTAATGAAGAAAAAAAATGTTTCTATGCCCAAGGTTTTGAGAACAAAGGGATACTGTCCAAACTCAAGGCCCAGCTTGAAGAACTGAGATCCAAAGTGATCTTCCTGGATAATGTCAAGAAATACCTAGAGGTGCTATGAAAGTACTTCTCCCCCATACTTCACTTAACATTTGCTTTTTGTACCGACGAATGATTTCTTGTTGTCCTGCAGACAAAGAGTGTGGATCAGTGGGGTTCAGACATTGCAGTACTGACCTCTTTGTCTGCGTGTGGGCTGAACTCTTTGGCTGTCCAAACCTCCGAGGACACTTCCATCTTGAGCTTTGCAACTTGCAAAGGAAAAAGAAATCTGCAAGCAGGGACTCCTCTCGGTCTCATGGCATACCTGTATGCAAGGTATTTTTAAATGTTGATACCGTAATTTTCGTGTATAACGCCGCGCAATGAACCAGTTATGCATACAAAGTCGATTCATGTGAGATCTTGCACACGTGTTCAGTTCTCAGGAAGTATTTTTACCATCTCTCCAACCATCAGATTTATTATTTCCTTTCTTATTTGTAGCAGGATTTGAAACTTAGTCCTTGTGGTCTTCAAAGACAATGCATTAGAGAAAAAAGTAGTCCTTCACAGAAGTTATTATCCCAAAAGTAGCCATCAGTTTCAAAAATGTTGGTGACCCCTACTTTACAGAGTCGGTTCAAAAAAATACCAAGAAAAAAATGTCCTATACCCACCAAGGAATTATTTTTATCTGCAATGTGTCTGTTTCCCTTTACAGTGTGTGTTAATAAAAGGATTACCTTAAATAACCCCACATATATTTTAATAAAACTTTATAACTTGGACAGAGGAGTCTGGATGTTTGCCAGGATGTTTATTAAAGGGCAGGTAGCTGTAATACTGACAGTCAAAGGTGGCCAATTAATTTTTCGAATGGGCCATGCAACTTAATTATGTTAAATATACCGTATATGTAATATATTTTTTATAAAACAGTCAATTGGATTGTTTTAATAATCTACCATTGTGTAGACCAGGTATGCTGTTATAAGGAGGAAATTAAAAGTGAGAGCTGGAAAAAAAATGGAAAGTGTTTTTTCAGTTATATCAAAATGACATACCTGCACATAATAATAAATCTTGCCATGTACACTCTATAAATGGATCTGACTGAGGTGTCAAATCCAGGTCCAGAAAGTAAATCCTGCCACAGTTTCTCTCTCTCTCTCTCTTCACACACAAATCGCCATCATATATTTAGTGTCACACTCCATTTTCTTTTTGCACAGAAACGCTGCTTCAGAGGGGTTCATCCAGCAGTTCCTGTATACGTATCGCTTTTTCTGCACTTCTGAGCAGTTACTGCAGTTTATTATGGAGATGTTCATCAGTGTAGTCAGGTATAACATGAATGCACAACGAGCATAATTCAAGCTTCAATGGCAAACGCCACATGAACATACTGCTTTGATTTTGACAGAGAATGTCCAGACAGATCGGAAAATCGTGCTAACATCATGCACCGCAGTTTGGACTTGTTGCACCTGTGGATTATGGATTGCAAAACAGTCGACTTCATGCCAAAGTCCAACATTGTGGATGTTTTGGAAAACTTCCTTCATAATGTGGTAACCACACAATGATAACACAAAACACTATGTGCTGCAAAATATTATGACTCTATATGTATATCGCTGGCTTTACTGGTGACCTCAAAAATGTATTTTTGTTCAACCATTATCAAAGAGAGAAAGCCATTTTCAGCATTTAAAATTGTTCAAAAAATTATACAAAAATACATATTTAAAAAAAAAACCATTCTGTTCTGTAAAAAGTGGGTCACGACTTTGCAAAAATTGAAAAATGCAGATGGCGGAGTGACAACAGTCCAGAATCACTGGTTTGTAGAGTAAAAAAAAAACAGTCCAACTGTTCCTATCATTTGCAAATTCAGAGAAACTGATAATTTTACAGTAGTTACTGATATTGGAATTAATCAAACATATTCAGAGGAAATAAAAATAGTTGAGGACAATAATGGTTATCTGATACGGTTTCTTGTTTTCTGCCAGGTAATTCCAGCGGATGTGCGAGGGCGGGTCCTACTTGCTGCTCTCCACAGTCCTCCACGGACAATTTGGAGCACAAGAAGAGAGAGTCAAATTGGTTGTGTTGCGCAATCCTTTTGGAGTCCATTGTCGACTGAGGATCAGGTGAAAAAGGTCAGTCAGAGCAAAAATGTCCTCTTATCGTCTTTGTTATCAAGGGCTAGTTTTGATTGTCCTGGGAAATTGATATTTTAAGTAACCATTCTTGAGTACTATCAAAAATGAGCTCAAAGCCATGATGTGATACGACAGTAATTGTTGTCTAATTCAAATTCTCTAATTGTTGCAAAACCACAACTTCTCTAATTCTTGTAAATTGGTACTAAAGGAAACAGTGGCGGAAGCTTCAGCACCCATGCCAAAAGAGAAGGCCTTCTCGATAGCTGCAGCTCTGCCTGTGCCTTGCTCCATCTCCCTGGCATATGACCCTTCCAGCAGTGATGAGAAACTCACCTTCAGCCAGAAAAATTACAGTGCAAAGCATGTCGCTCAGCAACTCACCCTTCTGCAGCAGGTATATTTCATTTATTTATTTTTTTAATATGTTTCCAATAAGCTTCAGTCCAGTAAACTTCTCCAACTTCCCAACTAGAAGATTGCAGATTCAAGTCTCTATAGCTTTGTTGGCAGGATACTTAGACCTCTTATCACTCGTACTACAATGGCAGCCATGTGACTTTTCTTCCCAAGCCATATATGGCAGCATCTTTAACCGCTGTGAGAATGGATGAATGAGGAGTCATCAGATGCGTCAAATTGTATTGAACGGATATTCACGCTTGTTTTTCTTGAACACTAGAGGGAGACATCACATCATGGATGAGTCATTCGTGTCACGCAATCTTTTAAAATGCAGGACATTTTCCACGGATGTCATCCGGTTCATTTCCTCAACTCCAGAATACAAGGCATCATAGATAAGCCCTCAAGGAAAGACGAGTAAGTTCTCCAGCGTTATTATAGTATTATTTTACTGCCCACAAATTGGAAATCTAAAACATTATCGTTTTTCAGCAGTATTCAGTTCGAGCCATCGGCTAGAATCATTGCACTTTTAGAATGTAAAGTTAGCTATTGCCACAATTTTTTCTCTACAAATACCACCAATACTAGATAATACACATTTCCCTCAATTCAACGTTTTTGCTAGAGCAAAACAATTGCGACTGTAACAGTGCAGTACATAATGAAAATTGAACACAAAACACAAAAAAAAATAAACAGGAGTTGTTGCAGAACTGAAGTGATGTGGTAGGTGGAGGAGATCCTTGTGATAAGATGGGCAGCAGAGTTTCAGTCAGAATTCAACAAATTACATTTGACTGTTTTTTTGTCTTTTTAAAATCAACATGCTTTTAACAGTCCACAAGCAAAAGTTAATCTGTTCGGCAAAAATAATCCAATTTGTTGAACTTCCCATGCCTATTCTTCAAATACAAATAATCACAATGTGGGGAAAAATATGTGAAAACACAATTTAAAATAATCTAACTTGTCAATATTTTTCCCCCAACATTCCTTGTCCAACAGCACCTCAAGTACTGGGTCCTTGCAAACTCCGCCAGCAGAGAGCAGCAGCCTGCCGCACGTAGGGACGCCATCAGAGCCTTGCCTCCAGCAGCTGCTTGCTTACTCTGACAGCGTTATGAAATGGATTGCCTGCGAAATAGTCATCTGCGACTCAGTCAAGGTGAGGTGTGCAAAAAGTACAATCCATTTGGGGTGGCAAAAGTGATGTGCGTGTGCGTGTGCGTGTGTGTGTGTGTGTGTGTGTGTGTGTGTGCGCGTGTATGTGTCTGCGTGTGCTTGTGTGTGTGTGTGTGTGTGTGTGTGTGTGTGTGTGTGCGCGTGTGTGTGTGTGTGTG
>NW_017805695.1:4287530-4305760 GCF_001891065.2 Hippocampus comes
GTGTGTGTGTGTGTGTGTGTGTGTGTGTGTGTGTGTGTGTGTGTGTGTGTGTGTGTGTGTGTGTACAGAAAATCTTTAAAATGCTCATTATGCTATTAAACTACAGAATTATAGCATAGTCCAGAATAACCTATAACTCAAACAAAAAGATCACAATATACTCTCAAAATCCACAAATGTGAACAAAATTAACCCTTTCAGGAACAGCGGTTACTACAGTGGACAGCTTATCATGTTATCAGGTGTTCATGAAAGGGTTAATTCATGATTTCGTTGTTCAAACGGGGCAATGCAGTAAAATGCCAGACATTTGCGAACAGTTTTAACAGTCATACAGTTGAGTTGAGTTGAGTCAAACAGTAACCTCCTACAACCAACCCTGAAGAAAAAGCAACATTTGCTATGTGCGCAAACACTCGCTAAAGCTTCTCCGCTCAGGGAGTTACAGGCTTAAGTAATTTGTTTCCTTCATTTTTACATGCCCTCCTCTCATCCAGGAACAAATTGCCTTGCTAACAAAGTATCTGTGGATTGGGAAGCATTGCTATGAATCCCGGAATTTTGCAACAGCCATGCAGGTCCTCGAAGGTTTGGAGAACATGATGGTCAGGCAATTACCAGTAAGGCTGATTCACTATTTTTTGTTCTAATGTTTAAGTCTGAACATCTGTGGTGAGAATGACTTTTTATTTTTCCAACACTGCTTCACTCAGGGCTACTTTAAAGCTACACTATGCTGAATAGAATGAAAAAACAAAAAATATCTTCCTTTTTCTATCACAGGTTTGGAAACATCTGTCTTCCAAGATGCTTGAGATTCTGGAGGAGCTACGAGCCGTACAGGTGCACGTTTGTGTGTATGTAGGTGTGTGTGTGTGCGTGTGTGCGTGTGTGTGTGTGTGTGTGTGTGTGTGTGTGTGTGTGTGTGTGTGTGTGTGTGTGTGTGTACACTAGGGGATTGCCAATCTGAAGGCCAGTCTGGCCACATATTTTAAAATTGGGCTTCAGGGCAAATAAATCAATCGGAAAACAAGTCACATGTGCTCACAGCTGGTATTTCCACTAAAACTTACCTCTAAAAGAACCTGATACATGAATAAACTCTTGTTGGAAATGCTAACATGAAGCTGGCCTCTGAAGCAGTCACTTTGACGCCACAATGCACAATATGGACAAAGGTATTGGAATGTTTGCCATTACATTAGTTCAACCGTGCTATGAAGCTAATCACACTTTGATTTGATCAGCTTTCACAACTCAATTTTCCATCGTGATTAATTGGAATACAATGGTACCTCGACTTACGAAATTAATTGGTTCTGACTGTCTTGAAATTTTGTAAGTAGAGACGCGTTTTCCATGTAAATGCCTTAATCCAGGGGTCCCCAACCTTTTTTGCCCCACGGACCGGTTTAAGTCAGACATTATTTTCAGGGACCGGCATTTAAGGTGTGGCGGAATTAATACAACAAAATAATATGGTATGAGCTGCATGAAAACTGTGGTGTTTTCGAAATATAATAATAAACACAAGGAGCGTCTAATCTGGTCGCAACACTCTTATCGCTCTGGTAATGTTTAATGCCTTCAAAATACGATACAACGCAAATTCAAAGTGCATGAAAATGACGACTCACCACAGCCCCGAGCTTGATTTTCTGCAATCAGACAGTCCCATCTCGGGGTAATAGGAGACAATGACACCTCAAGTGTGTGGTTTATGTCCAGTCTACTTCGTAATTTTGTTTTAGTCGCTGTTGCTGCATAAACTCCCCACCTCACACAGGTAGGATGTCGGAAATAGCAACAGTGCTATTGTGGCGATCTCAGAGTATTCAGCCATAACTTTGATCCAGTTGTTACTTTCGAACGTACTTTTAAGGCCGCCGTCATTTGCGATCTCCAAGCAGCTCTTTTACTCATTTTGCGGGCTTCAGTTGGGGACCCCTGCCTTAATCCATTGCAAACCCCGCCAAAATTCAGATAAATGTTTTCTAAAGCATAAAAATGCATCAAATTATGTAACAAAATACATGTTACAATTGGATTATTGCACAATAAATGAGAGTTGTGCATCATGTAAAAAACAAAGAATAAAGAATAAAAACGATGGTTATTTAATTTTTAACTGCATCTTCATAGTTTTTTGACCTCTGTAGTTCATGTTCTCTCTCAGAAGTGATTTTTTTTTGGTGTTTTGTAACGAACAAGGCAAATATCAGCATAGTCAGCGATCGCCCTACTGTTGAACAATTTTTCTGCGTGATTCACATTTACGTAAAACTATCGTAGCGCCTCATGGCCCGAGGGACGAATGATGAGGACGTTGCATTGACACATATCTATCTATCTACACACATTGACACATACTGTAGAGGTCCCGCTTAGCCAATAGGATGCCAGGAGGATGCTAGGTAATAGCCAATGGCAAAGCAGCTAAAAGTATGCTGCGTTCAGGAAACTCGGAGCTGTGATCAGCAGACCATACTGTATTTTTAGCTTTCGTATCTTGAAATTTCTTTTGTAACAAGAGGCAATATTTTCCTGTTGAGGCGTTTCCTAACTTCAAAATTTCGTTTGAAGAGATGTGAAAAGTAGAGGTACCACTGTAATCTGTTTTCTAGTCCAAACTGTCACCAATAAAAAATACCGTTAAACGGACATTTAACATTGTATAAGTAACATTTGAACCATATTAATTGTGTTAAGGACTTGCATAGACTCTAGAACAACTCGTTGGAAATGCGCTTGTCTCCATCCTGATGACTGTCAAGGTGCCCTTGAGCAAGGCACCGAACTGGACACCATGAGTCTTCTCTGCTTATATTGACTCCACTTGGCATACTTACAACTGTGTTTTCTTGTCAGACCTGATGCGTATGTATGGATTAAATTCTTTCTCCTCAGGTGTTCCTGAAGAGTGATGACATGTGTCTTATTGCGGGAGAACACAAGAGAAGACCCACCCTGCCGTCAGCGCACATCCTGGCCATGCATGTTCAACAGCTGGAAATCGGAGCCTTCACAGTCACGAGCGGAGCTTTCAAGTGGCCAAAGCTTAGGTAAGGTCAAATGTCAGGGGTTAAATACAACTGACAGAGTATCGATTCCTACTAAATACCATGTTCACTATGGCCCTGCCCAAAATCAGTCCCAGGTGTTATGTTTTTGTTTAGGTTACATTTGGTTTTGTCCCCTCATGCGCCCTTTTTGTCTCCACCTGCTCTCGTCATCCGTGTCCCTTGTGTTTAACCAATCAGCTCCCTCCACCCTTTGTGTCTTGTCCAGGTGTTTCTCGTTGCATCATCACTTTGCTTGTATTTAGTTCCCTGGGTCCTGCCAGTCTTTGTTGGATCATCGTGAGTGTCTGTGTGCTCCTGTCATGTTTTGTTTCTGTCCTAGGTTTTTGCTACTTTGGTTCCTTGTTGTTTTCTGGACTTTGTTCGAGTACTTCATTTAGTTTTTTCCAGTGTACTTGTGTTTGTATTTTTGTTCAATACATCTTGGTCAGTCCACCCTGTTCCTCCCTGCCTCCCTGCTTTTTGGGGTCCTCCACCTACCACCTCGCAAAACCTGACACCAGGTGTATTTAGCCTTTCACCTTAGCTGGGAGAAGTATCAACCCTTGCCTTGTCTCTAAACAGGATCATCTAGATCACAGGTGTCAAACTCAAGGCCCACCACATCATTTTATGTGGCCCACGAAAGCAAATCAAGCAGGTCGACTTCAATGATATTTGGTAAAATCTGTACCAGAATTTCAAATTGTTATATGAAATAAATTATCATGTTGCGATATTGCAAGCATTTTCCAGTCATGTTATGACAGTAAAAGTAGTATCTTAACTGTTCTTTTGATGGTGGCACGGGCACCGGCAGCGGCTCCTCTCTCTCCTGAGGAATGTAATTTCATTTGTGCTATATGTTGCACATGTAGCACATTTGACAATAAAGTTGACTTGACTTAACTTGAACAGCAGTTCAATAAACGACTATCCTTTTGATTAAAAATTTTCTTTGGCCAGAGTTTTCAGAGACCCTGGTTTTCATTGAAAAAAATCTCCGCTGATGCATGAATGACAGGGAAGACTGCAGACAAGTGTCTCCCGTTTGCAAAGTACCTGTCGATGCGTACAGTAACTCAGGCCTCAATTTGCGTCTGATGTTTTCCTTTTTTTTCCAAAGTTAAAGTATTACGGGATGCATGCACAGATACTACACATTCTTTTAGTGCAAACCAAAAATCCCTTGAACTGAAAATGGCTTACTTTATGCATACCAATATCCATGGATGGCAGCGACCCACTCCTCTCCTTCAGATTGACCAGATGCTGAGTCACAGCAAGGGGCGGTTGGAAAGAAATGATGCAGCTGTTGAATTAAGGGGTGGCACTGCTGTAGCAGATGGCGCCCGTGGGAGGTGAGTTTGATTGGAAAAGAGGTTGCGGTCCAGATGCTTCGCTGCCGCTGGGTACAGCCAGATGCTCGGGTCAAAAGATCCAGCAGATACAACCAGAGCAACAGCTGGTTGGGCTGAAACCAGGGTCCTTCGATGTTGTCTCCAAATTAGGCCACCGAAAAAATGCTGAAGCTACTTTGGGGAAAAAAAAAAAAGATTAGTTGCAAGAAACATTTTTCATGTTATGTTTTTATGTTTCTCATCCCATCTCATTTTCCTCTCATCATCCCATGATGGTCTTTGAAAGGAGAATAGCGAAGGTGGTGAGTCAGGTCCACGCCTTCCAGGAGGTCATTTTCACCTATGGCCCGGACCGGGACTTGCAGACCTACCTTCGCCACCGCATCACCAAGCTTGGCAATTCCGACATTCTCCTCCAGCCTGCTGCCGATGATGCTGATTCCCAACAGTCCACTGAGCGTCAAACAAGGAGGGTTCAGGCCACCCTGAAAAAGGTTAAGGCCTCCTTGCAGTGAGCCGTGCCCTGCCCCCCGTCTCAAGACCCCAAAAGTCATGTCATGTGCATTTTTAAATGTGATTTAATTTTCCTCACTGTATGTATATTTATTTGACACAGAAAACAAAAAGATTCCAACATAGATCATACCTACAGGACCACTGGATTCATACAGCCAGGAGCCTGTATGAATCCAGTCTTTTCATATACAGGCATGGCTGGACGCGGATGTTTAGATGAAACATTTTAGCTGCAAGGTCAGAAACGATCCATAAAAGATGCCATGTGAGAATTCATCAGGAAACCCACTCCACATAAAAGAATATGTATCAACTGTGTTGCTTTTTCAAAATGGTTTGAGGTCTGCATTCATTTCGTGTTTTCAGTAAAAGCGTGGAGTGATGAGAAAAAGTTTCATGTGACCTCAAAAGTATCTACATTGTTAAATTAGCACAGAATTTTTTTTGTTTTTTGCTTGAAATGCCACTGAATTGTGGAAACACGCTCTGTTCAGAAACACAAATGTTGGCTGGTAGGAACACATCTCAAATGATCTCAAATGACAGCTGATTTTGAACATGCTGCATATGTTCAAAATCAGCTGTTTAAACAGTGAGAAGAGTTAAATCTCACAGTGATTTAATCACAAGTGAGAACGGGTCTGGTTGTCTTCAAAATGTCATATGGTTTGAGTCCATCTTTCAATTCTTTCTTTTTTGGGGGGCATGGGGGGTTACTAATCATCCCTCAAAAGAATGTTGCATGTTTGTATTGGGTTAGGAAAAAATATATATAGATAGTTTAACCCTTTCATGCATCATGTATCCTGATGACATGATAAGCAGTCCACTGTAGTCACCGCTGTGCCTGAAAGGGTTAAAAAACAAGCTTACTTGATTAGTAATTTTCAAATACCAGTCCAATACAAATTTAGGGGTATATCGTTTCATAAATAGCAAATCAATGTGGTTACTGAAGGCCTTATTATAACAGAGTAAGAATGAAATGGATAACAGGTTGAGTTATCATATGAAGTCTTGTTTTACTGCCTGTTCCCTCCACTGGACGCACACCTAAACGGTGAAAGACACAAGAAGATTGAATGTGGCTTGTCACGTGAATATGATTGTGACAGATTTGAAATAGACACATGACATTTTGTCCATCTCTGGCCAAATACGTTTTGGCTTCATTCCAGTGTTGTACATCAGCTTATGCTCTTATTCAGTCGCTGCGGCTCTCACATTGTGCTGCTTTACAGAATTGGTGTTTTTTACCTCTTATGTAATTTTTTGATTTTTTTTTTTTTAAATATATACATATACACACGTACATACATACAGTATTGCCAAATCCAACTGCCTCACAAAAATGACAATTGTGTTTGGATGGATTTTACTTTCCCAAAGGGCAGATTTGTCCTGATTTCCTGCTAAACACGATGCCAATCATGGACCAATGTTTAACTTGTATTGATTATTAACCATTAAACAGATGTACAGGAAGAATGACAAATTTAAACGACACTGATGTCCTTTGTCATTTTCTATGAGACAAGATACATGTACGGTATAACTCTATACATTATTTATTTTTCATGTGGTTAGCTCCTATATTTTGTTGTTCTACGTCTTCCTTTCATAACTTTGCTGCTGTGAATTGGGAATTTCTCCATTGCGAGACTAATAAAGGTTTTCTTATCTTATCTTAATAAAAGGTGCTGAATAATGGTCACATTCATCAATGTAACAAGAGCAGCATCAACTGATCTTTAATGGAGAGAAAGAAAGAGTAATGCCCTATTTTGATTGCAGCTGTTGATGAGTTGTAATATAAACTGTTTATTATTGTTTGCAGTTTTGAGGTGTATGCCCTCTCTATCAAAAAACGATTTCTTCTTTGCTGTAGGCAAACGGTAAACAACATATTAGAACATCTCCCAAAATAGCAGTATTGTAAACTGCTATCCAGTTGTTAAAAATCACCGTGCAGACATGATGGGATTCGAGATACATCAATGTTCGTGTGTTGACTTATTTTGAGGTGACAGTAATAGAAGCTGTAAATTCACTTTATATTGTTGCAAAGTGTCATTTCCTCAGTCTTGTCAGATTTATCCCATCAAGACATTAGAAAATATTTACAAATATATGAGGGGTGTGATTTTTTTTTTTTGTGAGATACTTCAACTTCAATGTGCTACATAGCTATGAATTCAGATTTACAAATAAAGTGCAAGAAAGATGTGAAAACAATATGTTAAGTATTTCCCTGGCGCAATGCAATGCCCTGTAATTTTGTGTTCAAGTGTAGGTAATGTCAATATTGCAATCGATACGCAATTTTAAACAGTAGCATTTCAATGGGTGATAACATTCAAATGCACACAGAGGTGAAAGCCGCTCAGTCAGTTGTGAGGAAATCGGCGCAGCGTGAAGGCGACGTCACGCGCGCTCGTTTTTCTGGATTATCAAGGAGCATCTTCAAAGCTGAGATAGCTCGCCTCAAAATGCCGAAGGGGACTCCGACTCCTAAGAGACAGAAGATTGATAGCGGGCAAGACCAGAGTCGGCCTCTTATCAGCATTGTCATAAAAATAACGATCACTTTAGATGCATTGTTCTTGCCGTGACCTGGCGTGGGGGCCGGCCGCATTCATGGTGGGTGTCGCGTCACCTCAAGGCATTGCTGCGCATGAGTTGTTGAACACATCAGAACTTGTAACATCAATGAAAACTATTTCTCTTCTGATTCAGAAAAAAAAATGTATATATCAAAGTGACCCCCTAACTTCTGATTGGTTTCAGGGATTAGTTTTTGCTCGTTTTTTTTTCATCAAATCCGGGTTTCCTTGCGGCTTGTTATTCTTATTTCCATTTGAATGGCTCGACATTCAACAGTAATCGTGCTGCTCCTGTAAAACCTTTGATCTGTAACGTGTGAATGCTTTTGCGCCAAATGCAGGACGGTTGCAGCTCGCTGGCGCCAAGGCGCACTGGGGTGTCGCAGACATGTCAACACAAGAACGTGATGGCCGGTTACAAAAGGGCGAATGCGGTACCTAACGAATGCACGGTGGTAGTTACCCCAGATAGATTACGTCACATATTTAATCAATACTAATTTGCTGATTATTTAATATTTGGACTGTCTTCTCTGTTGCTGTTCAAAGATTTTTTGGGGGGCGGGTAAGGGGGTCATACCCGATCCACCTTATACCTTGTAAATAAAAAGGAGTCCAACAATAAACAGGTATTTTCGTCTTTTTAGAGCTGATGACCACATTTTCAATTTATAGTCACTATACTAGGAGATATCAGCGACCTAAGGAAATAATAGAAAAAAATCTTTATGTGCATGTGTCCAATCAGAATGTTTTGGTGGTAACTTAATTCCTGATAGTTTTGGCTGGTAGGTAACTTATTGAAAATTGCAAAGGATTAAATGCCTGTTTTATGTCTATTGTGTTGACATGATGTCGTTGGGATTTTGGTGTCACAATATTTCCACATGCATTAAAATACTTTTTCACCTTGTTTCATCTCATGTAAAACAAGAAACAGAAGAGGCCTATTTGAACCAGACCTCAGGATGAGATCGAACTACAATAATAAACATGGCATGTTCATATTTGTATCTGTCAACAATTGCGACGTCTGCCATGTGGAGTTGTGACCATGTTTTTTCTCACTCGCCAAAGAAACAGTTCACATAATTCTTTACAGTGAGATATTGAATTGGATATATGTTTTTTGTCGTGAGATAGCAAAATGTCTCATGTTGCACTGATGTTTGAGTACATCCAGACTAAATAACCACATTCGTGTTTGTACTGTTATGCAGTTGGGGACTCGGGTGAGGCCAAACAGCTGTTTTTGCAGGAGCCCACGGTTTCACTCTAGGTCCGACAAATGCATGAGGCGGGGGGGCTTTCTCAGTCTCAGTGGCGCCAGGTCTTCACACACTCACAGGATATGGAAGGGCTTCAGTAACGAGCCATTAACCTCTAATCATGTGGATCGATCGGGCGTTAACAAGCCTCTCTACAAATGCAAATGTTGGCGCTGGCCCACTCCTTTATAAAGCAGCGATCGGGGGGAGTTGCTTCCTCATACTTCTATTGACACTTGTTGGACCGGTCACAAGCTAGTATCGAGAACATGGTGGTGTACTTTTCTGCGGATTGGCTCGCGCAGAGCCACCATGACAGCGCGCTGGAGGAGAAAGAAGGAGCCGGAAAGGGCAATTTGCTCCACTGCAAGCCGCACATCCCCTGCATGGTGCAGCCGAGCCCGCCCGGGTACGGAAAAAGTTACCTGCAGCCCAAACCAAAGTCATTTAAACCTCAAGAGCCAGTGGCGACCTCAGCTTCGCATTCAACACGCTGCACAACACCAAGTAAGTCGTAGGCTGGATTCTGCTGCTTTTTAATGCGCATCCGCAGCATGCTTCTAACTAGAATTGCATTTTTTTTCAGGTTCAGAAACAAGCGGTTACTCTTCGGGCTACGATAGTGAAGCGGCTTCCTCGGAGCGTCTGGCGTCTGTGGGCGAGGCCAGTGAGGCGGAGAAGGCGTGCTCTCAACGTCGAGTGCGCACTAAATTCAGCCACGAGCAGATCAGCAGATTGGTAAAGATCTTCGACAAGCACAAATACCTGGATGCCGGGGAGAGAGTGAAAACAGCACGCAAGCTTGGCCTGACTGAAACTCAGGTACAGTTCAAAATGATCTCCATATTTAATAACCGCAGCGGAACCATTTTGAAATATGGACAGGAGTTTGAACATGTATGTTTGTCTTTCTTAAAAGGTGAGGACCTGGTTTCAGAATCGGAGGATGAAGCTCAAACGGGAGGTGCAGGACCTCGCTCCCCAAGTCCAACCGCTCATGTTCCAACATATGCACCCGATTCAGTACCGCGCCGTTGCTGGACAGCACTCGCACTACCCACCAACCGGACCGGCCCTGTACCACGTCCCTGTGCCCCAGCTGGTCCTGCAGCAGCAGCAGATGGCCCCTCGCCCAGGGCCCCGTGTTATGATCCCACATTTATACTAAGAGATTGTTAAAGAGGAGATTTCCCAGTCAAACACTTAAGTGCAATTAATAACTGTTTTTGAATCGGTTTTGTTTTATTACGGGTTTTTGATGTAAGAGTTGTAAATAATGCAGAAAAAAAAGTTTATTTAATAAATAAAGTTTATCTTTGTAATGCAGCAAAGGTCTACGTCAAGGTGACTCATCTGATCCTTTCACGAGACGAGAAGCGCAATGTTATTGAAATCAATCTACGAAAACCCCAGCCTTGGATCATCCCCACGCCCCTCGCCAACACACACGCACACACACAACACATGCCAAATGCTGCCTTGCGCGTTTGCATTTCAAACGCCAGCTAACTGGGCAGATCATGGTCAACAATTAGCTGTAATTAAGGCGAGCATTGATGAGTTGACGCGTACCGCAGGGGCCCTCCAGCCTGGCTCCTGAGAGTCTGAGCTTTTGCATGTGAACGAATTTTAATCTCTGGTTTGAAGTCCTGCGGTCAACGCTTTGATTGTGTGATGTGATTTGAAGATTGCAAAACCCCAATGTCGTCCTTACACAACGAAACTCATTTGAAGTCTCCCGGCAACAAATGTAATTAAGATGGAGATTGAAAGGTCGATATAGTAAACTGCGTTTTAAAAGCTGCGGGAGGGTTGGGTGGGCCACAAGAGGACCTGCAGCAATTGTCTCATTCAGATCAAATCAACAAAGATCAAGCAGGATTTTCTCACTTTCTGAATGATCCCCACCCACAAGAAAGGCTTCGTCATGCACACAACACGGATCAATCACAAACAACATATCATCAATAAAGTGGAAGGATATCTCCAGACGTTTGGGTTAGAACAGTCGTGATTGTTACAATCCACAAGTTAAAGTCATTAATTTGGTCAGTCAGTTGACATTTTAGTTCAGCGTCTGCATCAGTCAATCACATTATGCCGACATGCCAGGTAGCTGCAGACTTACTGGCGCCAGCAGGACGTGAGAAAAAAAAACACCAGCTCGCCTCTATTAAGCTCAATTACAACCTCCATCAAGTTTCTATCATTCCGTTGAGAACTTTGCATATGCAAATAGAAAAGTACGTGTGCTCCACCCATAAGGTTCACCGGAAGGGCCATGAGAGGCGAGACCTACTGGACACGTCTGGAGACTTCTGCGTGGACACGTTATGGCGAACTTCTCGGTGGAGTGGCTCTCTCAAAGTTTTTATGCAAAGGAAAAGGACGCTGCTGGGATTACTCTGCAGAAAACTGTTCATTCGAATTTGCAGGATGACGAGCCAAAAAGCTCCCCACCGTCACCGAACAGTAAGTACACCCAAGCGCTTTAGCTTCGGTGGGTTGGTTGTGCTCATTTGCTTTGGTAAACTAACACAACACAATTTCTCCCAGATAGCTGCGGTTACACTTCCAGCTCAGAAAGTGAAGCGGAAGAGGAAGGAGAAGTTACCCAGCAACGGAGGATGAGGACGAAATTCACCTCTGAGCAAATCAGGAAGCTCGAGAGCACTTTTAACAAGCACAAATATTTAGGAGCCTCACAGAGAAGGAAGATTGCAGAGAAGCTCGACCTCTCTGAAACTCAGGTAAAGTGTCTCTCGGGGGTTATTTCTTGACTCTGTTTAAAAAGCGTCATGTTGATGGACACATTGACCACTTTCATATTCACCAACACAGGTGAAGACGTGGTTTCAGAACAGGCGGATGAAGTTAAAGCGAGAGGTGCACGAGATGCGGCCTGACTTCCTCTCCGTGCGCGCGGTTCTACTGCCGCCTGCCTTGTTTCAGCACCACGCCCTCGGAGGACAGTTCCACGGCAGCAACGCCTTCTATGCTCCCCTCCCGAGTGTGCACCGGCCTTCGATCCCGCGCCGCCACCATTTTACCATGCCCAAGCCGTTCTACTGACCTGAGCCACAAATCTGTCCACCACACACACACACACACACACACACACACACACACACACACACACACACACACACACACACACACACCCACACACACACACACACACACACACACACACACACACACGCACACACACACCCGCCGCCCCCAACATTGAATCTCGATATAAAAAGTGCTCTCATTTCGTGCGGTGTAAAAGTTGTCAACACAAGTTATTTTAAACACACTCCCAATGCATGAATAATTCCATTGTATTTAATTCCCTGCAAATGTATATATTAAACTATTTTAAAAAGTCGTAAATGGTCCCCTCTTGAAAAAAAAAACAGTCCCACAGAATTATGAATGATAGTTATTGAAGTGATTTATTAATTTATTTGTGGTGTATTGGTAAAATCCATTTATACACAGAGTGGTATTCATGAGTGACTATTTTTATTTTATGTAATATTCATTGTGTTTTAAAGAGTATGTTTTTAAAAAACGCGTTTTATTTCCTTGAAACACATCAGTGCAAACAAGATCATGTTTACAATGTTGAACCTCTTTCAGAACTTCTACACTTCCCACAGGTACAACATTAAAAAAAAAGTTACATTAATTCTTACTACTCCGGAATATGTTTGTGATTTTCAACCAAAGAGAATCAGTTCCTCAAAAAGTTATTTTTGAGTTGCTGTCTGAAGTTAAGGTTTCAATCCAAGTCGTGAGGTTTGTTGATCCTAAAGAGAGCCAGCAGAGACAAGTACTACTTAAATATTAGGGGGAGGGGGGTTGCATTGAGGTATTATGCTTCATAGATGCATTGATTTATATTACTTTGGTTACTTTGGCTACAAGAGAGGACAAAATATTAGAAACAGTTCCCCGTTTTTTGCAGCAGAGTTATACACCCCTACAACCAGAAGAATAATTATTGTTAGATGTTTTTTTTCGCTCTGACAACGTCAATAAAACGACCTGTAAAATTTTATACAACTTGTCTTGATTTTTAATGGGTCTTGCATTTTGTTGCGATCATCGTCGTTGAATTAAACGGTGGAGGGGGATCACATGACTTCATTGTGTATCATCCCTTTGAAGATTATTGCACCGAAGGGATTACGCGTTTGTGTTTTTATAGAATTTGGGGTATTTTTAAACCAGTCCGAAAGTGCTGTCCCCAGCTGCTGCCGGCAAATATTTTCATTTGGCGTCCTGTGGCATGACTTGCTGTCGAGACAGCTCCTCGTTCCTGGTTAATTTGCATTCTCAAGACATCAAAGCAGATCTAAGTGCCACATCACTGAGATCCATTGAGCCCTTTTGTTTCCCGTCTTCGAACAATTCGCACGTATTTGGAAGCAGCGTAGGGAAGGCGCCCTCAAGTCTGCCGAAGGTGTGTATTGCCTCACGTTTAAAGTCATTAGGTGGCACTGGTTAAATGGGTGACTGATTGAGTCACCCTGTCATAAAGCCTCACGTCTCTCGATCTCTTTCGTGCCGTCACTCACGGGTTGCACTTTGGATCCAGAATAGCAGACACCTGTAACTCGCTGGTGGAGACCCACTGCAGGGCATCCTCTTGTTTCATCCACAATTTATTATCCCCAAAGTTTGAGGTTTATAATCAAAAATATAGCATACAAAAATGCAAACACCTTGTGTTCATGTTTGAAACGTTAAGCAGAAATCCATCAAATGAATAATCATTAATTTAAGGCGTGCATTTCCTTTTCCCTAATTTGGCCCGAGTCGGCAGCAGCAACTGGGATAGTGACCACCTCTAATGGCCAAACCAACATCAATAAATGTCTATTGTCTGAGAGAAAAGCCTTTTAGTGGAATGACAATGTGCTTTTCACTGATCTTTTTTTCAATCAGGTGAGTTGAAGGTGAAGAGGTGCTAACTGTTGCAACTGGATGGCAGCAGACAGACTGGAGCCAAAGGTGGGTGTCACATGGTTTACAAGAGCAAAGTTTGTCTGCAGACTCACTAAGAGTCACTAGTAGAAGGCAAAACGGTTCCATACAACATCATCCGATTATTGCTGGGATGCAATTTAACTGCTATGTGTGCACGAGTAGTCAAGGGAAGGATTTCTCTCATCGATGTCATATTAATACAAGGTATTTAATTAATTATTTGAAACACTTGTTTTCAAGAGGGATCATCTTGTAACACTTTGGGGAGATTTTGGATTTTCTATCTGACAGCACACTGCGATGTCGTGGTCAGCACATCTGCCTCACAGTTCTCAGATTTGAAGAATCAAATCTATGTGCGTGGGTTTTGTCCGGTTCTGCGGCTAAAGTCACACAGGATAAAAATGATATATACATACATCAGACATGTTACTCAATACATAACACCTAATTACTTGAACAAGTGGTGCTGTCGGCACAGCATCTAAAATGTGTCTTAAACTGCTTGAAAACAAAATGTTCAATTTATTGATTATGAGCCCCCAAACTGAAATGACATTGTTGCGTCGAGGAAATATGATGCGAATGATACGAATGAAACTACAACTGAGCAAAAAAATGTTTGATAATAAAATGACATGACTTAAAAAACAACAACTTCATTTTGGTGTCTGTTGTGTATGGTGGTTATACCATAGCTCTTCATTGTGAATGTGGTGTAAAAAGATGATACCGGTATTTGTATTTAATGAAATGAATCCTGTTTCATGGAGCAGGCCTATCACTTTAAACAAGTTAACCCAGTGGACCCAAGTAATGTGTTGAAGCAACTTTCCTCACTACACAGTAATATGTTGCTATAGTCAATGTGCTTGCGATAAACAAATGACATGTTATTTTAATTTCAGCTGTATTGTGTAGTGTACTTTGATACTGTAGAACTGCCATTTTGCTTACACTGTACTTTTTTTTAACTTCATAAAAGCTGCAGAAATATATGAATACATTTCACAATACAATCCATTTTTATTTATATAGCGCTTTCACAACACCTGATGATAAGTATATGAGTACTGCATTATAATAATAAAAAAAGAGGATTGTCCTATTACAAAACACATTTTATGACAAACTATTTCAGGATTGAACAGTATTAAAGGTTGGTATTTTAATCTATCAAAGAATATTGACGTGAAAAAAAAAATGTTGCCTGACTTTGGAGCAGCAATACAGAGGCAATACCTCGAGCCCTTTTGCTTATTAGAGTTGGTAAAAAATATTGCCTAATGTGTCCAATGCATATTAACGGAAGCTAAAAATAGTATGGCTAATGTTTCAAATACATACCCACTGTAATAAAATAACATTCAGTGTATATTTTTATGACCAAGTCTTGTGTTCCATGGAATCTTTATTGCAAATATTAAACAGACAAATTATGCGAGTAATAACTGAGTAAACATGCAATATGACATCACCAGAAAAAGTAGACAACTTATCATGATCTAAAAAGAGGAATCACTTAGAACTACGACATCACAAAATTCACGTGTACTTAATGCGTGAGAGTTTCCTCACTTCGCATGTGTGAACATAGATGTCGGCTGTCATGACGAGAGGATTTGTGGAATACCTCGGCAGCCCCATTTTCCCATGCCCTATGCCTCTTTAAAGTGACTTCTCAAAGAGGTATATGCATAGGAAAAAGGAACAGCGAGTGCAAAAAAAAACACCCCAGAGCTGCTTCATCCTGCTTGCACCCTGAAAGAAAGGAAACAAATGACAGGAACAATCCACACAGGACAACTCAAGTTATTTTCATGTGCATATAATGGAAGGAGGCAAGGCGAATTCAATTAAAATCCAACTTGAAGTTAAAAACTCATCCAAATTCTGGTATTGTGTGTGAAGTATGAAGAGGACTTACCCCGTGGAGCTCCAGCTGTGTCCTGTGGGGCATCACAGCCTGTTGGGCATTTATCCCTCCTCTGGGACCTTGAAGATGTTTCAGAGAAACAGAGTAGCGAATGCCTGTGCTTAGTCAGCACTCACCCTCCCTTGGTTTCAAGCCACAGATGCCTCAGTCGAAAAAAAAAAAAATAAGATACAGCACACGTTGTCTATTGTCACAGTTACCACATCCTATCTTGCACATGGCATGCACGTCAGAGGCAAATCATGGAAGAAGAACGCCTTGTTCTTTCTGGTGGAACACTTTCTTATCTGTTCAGGGTTGTCAGTTCCCCGTGTCTCCCAGAAGACGGGCCTCTGTGCTTTTTAGCTCTCAAGGTCTCAAGACATGGACTCTCAGGATGTGTTGGAGTGGGACACACACACACACACACACACACACACACACACACACACACACACACACACACACACACACACTGCTATGGCATGCCAAGGCCAGAGCAACCAGGCAAAATGTGTTTCTCTGAACCTCTAAATTTATGCCATTAAAAAGATTAACCCACCTCTGAGGAAAGTCAAACAATGCATAATATACACCATAAATATGCATCGTGGGCATATCTGAACCTCACTGGGAGCATACCCACTGACAACATGTTCTCAGCCATATAGAGCATCTTTTTCTATATTAGACCTCCATGAAAGAAAGTTTATTTGGTGAGGCGTTTTGATGTGATGGAGAATTAATAGAATGTTCAATGAAGCAGACACGACACATGGATTCACTAACGCAATTTGAAGTAAATTTCTGCAAGCCAGGGATGGTGTGAGCAGAAGTGGACTCATCCAAGCAAAGAAAAACTGTTGTCATTCCGCTGACACCCGTGTCTCTAAAGGTTGAAAAAAATCAAATTTTAATCGGAATGCAGATGTTGTGTACACTACTATTTACCAAGCTCTTATTGGTTAGTGTGTGTGTGTGTGTGTGTGTGTGTGTGTGTGTGTGTGTGTGTGTGTGTGTGTGTGTGTGTGTGTGTGTGTGTGTGCGTGTGTGAGACCTATTGTGTATGGAACTGTATGTAGTGCAATTTTGGAAAGAGAAAGCTTATACAAAGCACCACTTGGTGGCAGCAGTTTCAAATGTGTACCCAAGCCAAACTTAATTTTTCAGCACCATATCATATAAATGTACTGCATTTAGATCTCCATAAGACTCAATATAAGACGTTGCCGAGGAAGGCAAACACTTTCACGCGACATGAGATCAAATATTGACAGCCGTGCGCCGCTATGCTTTGTGCCCTTTGTGCTGCTCAAGGTCTGACGAGCAGGAATGTGTTTGGGTTGTGTGGATAAGATATGTCCTGATACTCTCTGATATCATTTGTGCTCTGTCTCTTCCAGCGTGTCTTCGACACATATCCTCCTCATGTGTGTATTTCTTGAAACACAAACTGAAAATTATCTAGATAATTAAAATGGCAAAATAGAAAGCGTGTCACCACTGTAGAAGTGTCACCTGCATCAAAATGTGGGGCTCATTTCCACCGTGTCTCCTGGGGAGAGCTGCTTTTAATTGGGCACACGTTGACATGCATTTTTTTTTTTATCCACTTTTCCCCGCAAGGGTGTTTGGGGGAATTTGCAGAGTGAAGCAAAAATAAGCACACACGTCTCACTCAGTAGAAAGGAGCCACAAGCTGAGTTGTACACAACAAGTTCACTCATCAGAAGTTTGCTGACGTAGCGTGCAGTTGAAGAAGTTGACACATTGACGGGATAGGAGTTTATCCCCTGAGCCCCAGCAAAACAAACATGTGCGACGGTCTTACTGCTGTCACCGGATTTTTGTTGATCGGTGACAATCTGAGGTTTTATATCATAATCTAACACCTTTGTGGACTTTGAACGACTTCAGTGTAAAGCTTGCTGTGAACTGTGAAAACATCCCTGCGTCTTAACTGAGAATGATATTTACTTCACGGTTTCTTACCACCGTTAGCGAGACCACCGCCAAGACTTGAAGTTGAGGCTTCTGAGGCAAAAAGCTTGCATTATTTGTGTGCCGTCCAGTGTTTATTTCCACCGGTGAGGGGATGAGAATAACCAAGCAGATTGGTACTTGACCCCGACTCTAAAATAACGAAAGAATCCAGCGAACCGTCTGAGCGTGTCTTCTAAAAGCAAAAAGGATGTCACTGTTAACATAACATTTCTTATGTTGTTAAAACCATGCTCTTAGTTCGTAGTTGTAAGAAAAGTGTTTAGGGCTAAATAACATGGAGTATATTTGCCTCATTTCGAACAGCTGTCTGAGTTTGGGAATGTTACGGTTTGCCGACTTGCATGATTAATTCATGAGAAACGGCATTTTCAAGGTCTTTTGTTAAGTCCTGTGATGACACATTTGCAGACATTTTGCACATTTGGCATCAAAGCTTTAAAATAAAACAACACAAAATGTTCCATTTTGGCTCCGGTTAAAGGATAATCCCCTGAAGCAATATATATATATATATATATATATAT
>NW_017805695.1:4305811-4325969 GCF_001891065.2 Hippocampus comes
TATATATATTTATTTTCAATCCCAGGCTCCCCAAACAATAACAAATCTAATCAGCATTGTAAAGTAAATGTCTACAAATAAACATCATCTGATCATTTTAGTGTGCTGCAAAATAGCATTGCATTGACATGGCTGACGCGTCAAAGCCCGAGGCACGAATCCGAGTTTCAGCAAGCTTTTTTCTTTGCTACAATATTACAACACACCGCTGCCTCCATGTGTAAAATTCCCAACAGAAAATTCATGATGACTATCGTGACCTCATTGACATGTCTGGTATTCAGAAGCAATTTCCCCCCATGCCCCACATTTGAAAAACAGTACCATGATGGCTCTGTTTGTGTCTCTTTCTACATCTTTCTCACTCTCCTTGTGCTCCTTGGGGCAACTACAATGACTGTCATTGTCAAAAGACATTTCAATTTGGCATCCCTCCTCTTGGTGCTGGCAGATTTCCACTTCAAAAGTTTGTGAGTCTCCAGGTACCGCCCCCAACGGGGTGGTACTAAGATGTTGTCTGTCTCCAGCTCTCCTGTTCTGAATCTTCTTGGCAATGCAAATAAGTGTTTTGGCTCCCATGAGCACCCTTGTCCCCCACATTAAAAACTAAATTTTCTCCAATAGAATAATAAGAGTGAGTTTTTAATTTGCCAGAGCAGGGTAACAGCTTATTGGTGGTTACATTAAAATATTCAAGTCCTGGAAATAAGACTGGGGCGGCACGGTAGATGACTGATTAGCACGTCGGCCTCCCCCCAAATTCCCAAGACATGCATGGTAGGTAAATTGAACACTTTAAATTGTCCCAAGGTGTGACTGTGAGCGTCAAAGTTCATCTTTGTGTGCCCTGCGATTGGCTGGCAACCAGTGTGTCCCCCGCCGCCTACTGCCCGAAGACAGCGGGGATAGGCTCCAGCACGCCCGCATCCCTCATGAGGATAAGCGTACTGTGTTAGAAAATGGATGGATGGATGGAAATAAGACTCGAAATAGGTGGGGCGAAAACACTGCCCAATTGCTGGTTTAATTTGCGTCTTAATTTGAAGATTCATTAAGGAAATATATTGCAGTATGTTGCACAAATCAAAGTGGGAGTCAGCAACTCTACTCCAAAGCAAGTTTCATTTTGAGTGCAAATCTAGTGTGTTTAGATAGTTGTGCATGATTTATTTCATTTTTTTAAGAGTAGCGTTTTTTTTTTTTTTTAAATCATTTTTTTTAATCATTTTGACGCCGCAAAACAGTTTTGGGACAAATGAGAACGGGGGCTTTGAGCCAAGCTTTCTCATCAGTGGCCACTGACCACACTCCTTCGGAGGAATGGACATAAATTCTCACAGACAGCCTTCAACATCTTTTAGAAAGTCTTCACAGAAGTGTCAAAGATGTTATTGTGACTAATAGGAGACCAACAAAAATTGTTTCCCCCCCCATTCAATTTTCAGTTCTTTTACATGGGCCACTAGTCATGCCCATATCGTGTCATGACTGTAATTGTCTCATGTCAACATGATAACATTTAACTTCGTGACTAAATGATATATTCCTTTGATGCCTTTAACTTTGCAATAATTCAAACTTTAAATGGATTGACTTGAAATCTAAATACTCTCACTTAAGATGTACAAATACAAATAGGTGTTATTTTTTTCTTTTTTTACATCCATTTTGTGAGCATATTGTTCCGAGCCTACTGTCAAGTTCATTTCAGTCGTTTCTGTCTCTTCCGTTTAAGTGTTTGTGTGTATATGTATCTCTGTGTGTGTGTGTGTGTGTGTGTGTGTGTGTGTGTGTGTGTGTGTGTGTGTGTGTGTGTGTGTGTATACGGATGATCAAACGTAGGCATGGGAAAGTGGCACTGTGGGCCTCTGGCATTGTGCAGTTGGGGATCTGACCTCCGACGGCAAACAAACACATTCCCTTTATTTCATCTCAAATCCCTCTCTAGCATGATAAGAGTCAAATTAAAGACCTCCCTTTCTGCTAGTGGTGGGAACTCAGAGATAAGGTGGGGAGCAGGGTGGCTTCCGGGAGTCCTCCAGAGAACAGGGAGTACTCCAACCGCTGATACTGTTGCACACAAGGGAATGAAGGTTGCAGATGTGTGTGCGTGTCTGTATCTGTGTATTCATCTGAGCTTGCATTCATAGATTAGCAAGGAATTTTTGCCGCGCAACATTCTCACAGTTTTTTGCAACCACGTAGGGTCTTCACAAAATATAATTTCCATTGTTAAAGTACCCGTCTGTCACAACCTTGGAGATGATGTGGTGGCACGACAGCTGTAGAGCAAAATAATTAATCACACAGTAACTCTGGTCAAGATGACCTGGTTCATTTGGCCTTGGCCCATGCACAGACTTTGTAGGATCACCAAAGTCGGTCATTTTCCTTTTAAATGTATTTCTACGAAGCAGAGACGCCCCTCACTTAGACTTCCCCATGACTTACTGTGAAAAATGTGTGAGTACTTTCACAGGACATTTCATGAGGGACAGAAAGTGAATTATTCTCATCGAGGAATGTCATTGTCAAAAAGGTGTGAATGTCTAAAATAGCATCATCATGAGAGTGTTCCATGGTCATGGAACTAAATAAGGTAATAATATTTAAACCATCTCAAAGGATGAAATTAATTCTTGACTTTTGATGAATGTGTTTTCACACAAACTATATTTAGGGTGTAGGCACCAGGCAGTGTGAAGATCTTTGAAAAAGCTAAAAATAGGAATCTGTGGAATTACTCTGAAAAGCCCAATGTTACCACGATTGGGACATTATCCCTTGATTCAACCTGACCTCTGTGTCATGTGCTAAGGGTCGGGAAATAGGCTGTCAATGAAATGACCAGTGTTTGATTTATGGGGTGTTTCAGGGTAGGACAGAGTTATTGCTTCAGTGAAAGTTGACTTGCTGGAAAAGAGGTGAGTGAGGCATGAATGCCAGTTATCAGGAAGCATTGCAAGAGGGAGTGAGGGTGCATCCTGTGTATCACTCATTATTAGATAAACACACTTCCTGCTGTGGAGACCAGGTTTTAATTGGGCTGACTGACACACACACACACACACACACACACACACACACACACACACACACACACACACACACACACACACACACACACACACACACACACACACACACATACACACACACACACAAACTACTCTATTTGGATTTCAGGTGAAATGTAAAAAGTTCACGCTACAGTGATATCAAATCATGTATGTATGTATAAATATTGGGAGACATTACAGTGTACAGTATTGTTTTCAAAATATCATTTAGCTTAGCCAGAGAGCAAGCCTAGATGTAAGCTCGAGAGCAGTGCCGCTGCGTCTCAATAAATCCCTATGAAGTAAAAATCCTGTTGCTAACTCATACCTCACAAGTTGGCACGCTTGACAGACTGTCTGAAGATGTTACACACAGAATAGAGCAACCGTGAATATATGATTGCTTACCTGAATGTCTGTGGTCCGCCTGGGATGATGAAATTAAAATGCACTTGACTTTTTTTGCTGTTTGGTGGTTTGTTTGTATTTTTTTGGTTTTAGAACATAACCATTTCTTCTTCAAAGTAAATAAACTATAGAGACAATGTAAGGAACATTTATTATTGTCATGGATCTGTTTGTGACCAACAGGTGGCACTGCAGGGGTCTTCTTGCTGTGGCACACCTGTTGGTCATTATGTCATTAGTAGTTTTTTTGTTAAAAGGACTTCCTGCCTTACCATTCAGGGTCGGGTCAGTGTGCATTACTGCCATGGATTTGTGTTTGTATTGCTTTCACCTTGTTTTTCTGTCTGCCATGGGTTTTTGTTTGTTCCTTTGGATTTTTGTTGTTTTCAGGACTTTGTGTTTGTTTTGGATTTAGTTTCCTTAGTGTTAAGAAAGTGATTAATACATTTTGTCAAGTTAACCCTGCTGCTCACTCCTGCCTGCTTTTTGGGCTCCTCCACCACCACATTTGTGACCAAAATTTAGTGTTCATAGATACGTTGCTAACGGGTGGCACCTGGGGTGGTAAATCATTTGGTAAAGGTGGCAGCTGCCCTTTTTGCTACCTTGTAAAACCACCAATGCAAAGACATAAACGAGCATGCAGGTGAATGCGCAGCTGATAGACAGCCATGACTTGACCATATCTTCCCAAGATAAAACTACTTTGACAGAACTGTTCCCCAAGTCCTCAGAAACAGGCAATATATCAATCCCGTTGAATCATTTGAACAAGTAGCACCCAAGTGATGATGTGGAAAGCATGATGATACGAGTTTACACAAGCTGCAGACATACCATTAGCTATTTGGCCGCTACTAAGTATCCGTGCCTGCTCTGGAGGAGTTGGCTCTTATCTGTGCGCAGTGAATGGAACAGCCAACACTAATTCACGATGGCAGATAGTCGCCATAAGGCTGGCTCTTAGTCAAGCCAAAGATCTGGGGTCATGTTATGAAACATGATCATGCAGCCTGTCCTACCGGAGACAAATTCCTTGTGTGTTCTACATACTTGGCCAATAAAGATGATTCTGATTTTGATTCTGATTCTGAAATAAACCCAAATGGACTGAAAATAATGCAAACTTTGTCGAGTGACCACTTTGAGGATCACAGCCAACATAATGGGTCCTTCAGCAGTTATGTTGGTTTAAAGATGCAGCCTTAGGAGGTACAAAGTTAAACGGCAGCTAATGATTATTTGTTTACACAGAGCATTATTTGACTTGCACACTTTATGCCAAAACCCCCACCCCAAAAAACTAAGGTGCAAACTCACTGTACAAATGCACAGTCCAGCAAACACAGCTGATACTTCATTCTAGTTGTTTCTCTCTTTCCACTTGTCAGTGTTTGGAGGTCTGGGAGGACCAACGATCAAACAGGCAGACAATTGTTGGCAGGAAGGACAGAAATGAAATGAATTTGTTTTTTTTGTTGTTTTTTTTTTGAGGGGATGAGGCTCCCAGGGCTTGGAGCTTTTCTGAAAAGCTGACATATTGATTGTTTGGTTAGAAAGTGTGTGTTGTTTTGAATAAGCTCACTACACGCTTCTACATGGGCCCAAAAGGTTTACTTTCGTCTTGCTGCAATGCACTTATGAGACGCATTTGGTAAAATCACAAAAAAAGGACAACAACCACACTATTACAAGAACTATATTGAAATAAAGACTTTTCAAAGGTAATACACCCAGGTTAGATCAGGTATGTTTATTATTGTGGACACTTGGCAATAATGCAGAACTTCTCATCGTATTCAGGTATGGCTGAGTCTATATATTAGAAACAGCTCTCAGTACGATGCAGCGTAGTTTCATTCCACTGTAAACTAAAAATAGAATCATAAAATATGAAAAGCGTCATGTTAATCTTGAAATTCACAGTCCTATCCTTTGTGCATCCGTAGAATTTGTAAAATAAAGAACTGTGTGTTAACGCCACAGCCCGCTAGAATTCTCAGTGAAGGATGTGTGTTGCAGTGCACATCAACACTCACACTGTTTAAAAACAGGATGCGTTCAGACATTTAAGAAGTCTTCTGAGATGAGAGGCGGTTCGAATGTTTAAATAGCAGCAAAGGGGTTAGATGTCGAATTCAAGAGAGCAGATATGCACAAACTCACTCCTGTGAAATCCTTTGCTGACATTCTTCATCGGCGCAATCAGTCAGTGCTGCTCACTTGTTTGCAAATTAATACAGATTCAAGGAGAAACCATTCCCAGGAGAAACAACCAATGGGCGTCTTTGATTGGACGTTCTGTGTGTGTGTGTGTGTGTGTGTGTGTGTGTGTGTGTGTGTGTGTGTGTGTGTGTGTGTGTGTGAACAAAGCGACGAGCTGCAGTGTGCCTTTTCAATGCTTGTTGTCTTCACTCCCTTGATACAGTAAATATATGTCCAAATGTGAGGATATATAATCATATGTGGGGGGTTGCATAGGGTAGGTTAATGCCAAATGTTGAATAGAAAGAATGACGATTATTTGGCCACTCAACAATGACTTGTGGGAATGTGAAGGCAACGGTTGTCCTTCTCCATGTATCATGCGGTTGACTATCAACCAGTCAGTGTGTACTCCTTTTTTGCTGTAAATCAGCTGGGCTCGACTTTGGCTGACTCCCACCCTGAAAAAAATAAGAGAAATGGATGAATGAATATCCTTTTTCCGTTTCCTATACTGATATTTCGGCACACAGGTGTGCTGGAGCCTATCCCAGCTGACTTTGGACAAGAGGCAAGGTACACCCCACAGTGGTTGCCAGCTATTCACAGGGGACATACAGACAAATACACATTGACAATAACCTTCATGTTTTTAGAATGTGGGACAAAGTCCCCAGAGAAAACCCCCACACAAACACCCGGAGAACATACAAATCCCACACAGAAAGGAACGATTTAAACCCAGAACCTCAGAACTGTGAGGCAGACATGCTAATCTCTTGAGACTTTACTGCCATAACTATAAATAAAAAAGACCGTTTACAGCCGTGTGTGGGCTTTTACTCAATGCTCAATGTAATACTACTACTCCCCTCTGCAGGCGGCACTCTAGTCGACCGGTTAGCACGTCTGCCTCACAGTGTAGAGGTGCGGGGTTCGATTCCGGCTTCGGCCTTCCTGTGTGGAGTTTGCATGTTCTTCCCGTGCCTGCATGGGTTTTCTCTGGGTAATCCGGGTTCCTCCCACATGTCAAAAACATGCTTGGCAGGTTCATGGAACACTCAATTGGCCCTAGGAGTGAGAGTGGGTGCAGATGGTTGTTCGTCTCTGTGCACCCTGCAATTGGCTGGCAGCCAATTCAGGGTGTACCTCACCTACTGCCCAAAGATAGCTGGGATAGGCTCCAGGTTCCGCGACCTTTGTAAGGAGAAGCGGATCAGAAAATTGATGGATGGATGGATGGATGTGTAGTGTAACATAAGAAACCACATTTTCAAAATGATCTTGTGTTACGGGTTACCGTTAAGTGAATTGATTAAGATTGCTTGTTTCTTCTTGCTTCACTGCTCTCTTCTGAAAATGTGGCCTTTAGGCGGGTGGATTAGCACACCGCGATGGACTGCTTTTCTTTTTAAGACTTCAGGGTGGCTGAGCATGATGTTATCGTTTCCGCCAAAGTCTCTTTTCAACACATCTTAATTTGTCTGTACACACACATGCTGTTCGGAAGTAAAGTAGCAATAGCAAGGTGAGTCACATGCTTCATTTGTTACCGAAAACGAAATGTTCTTAGTTTAAGAACCATATTCACGCTGTGGAGGAGCTGTTCCAAAAAATAAATTAAAAATCAGGCAGTGGTGATGGATGACATTATGAAAAAAAGTCCAGATGAAGATGAATGAACAAAAGATGTGTCAAGAAGTATCCAACACAAGCCAGAATCCCATCTGACGGAGAAAAAAAAAAAAAAAAGGCTGACAGACTTGAAGTTAGATATTCTCGCTTTCGCAAGCTTGCTTTTGCCCCTTTCCACAAGGCCTGTAAATAGCAAAATGTGACATCGGCCTCCTGTGGGCCAGCTTTGCTATAAATGGGATTCTCGCTGCCATGGCTGTGCTCTCAGACTTTTGTTTTTGTTTGGCTGTGGAGGAATCAGAGCAGGGACTCTGGGCTTGACTGTACACCCAAAGGAACTGAGACTTCATATTCCACAGCGAAATGCGTTCTGTCACAGTTCCGCCGGCACTTGATTTGAATAGACATGAGCTGCCAGGGAGAATTGAGGGATAAAGGAGGCTGAGAAAGTGAGGTGGCTGAGGCCTTAAGAACAGACGCCATGTTTGCGTGTGCTCTATCAGCACTCACACACTCACACACACACACACTCACACACACACACACACACACACACACACACACACACACACACACACACACACACAGCGGGGAGTGCGGGGGATCTTACTGTATAAATAAGACAGTTTACAGCCATGTGTGGGCCGCTATGACAGCTGAAAGTTAAGATGACACCAAAGTATATTCTGTTTGTGTTTGGTTGTTTTTATGTGTGCCACAAGAAAACTTTATCATCAATGAAAAATGCCTTCTTGTGAATCTGTACCCTCCTGTAATGTTGCTCTCCTGGATTTGGAGTACACAATGTCATGAGAGAAGTTTGCCCGTGTAATCAAATGAGTTTATTTGAAGTGACGTATTCTTCATGGTTGATCTCAACTCGTCGGCGGTGGTACTTATTTCACATCCACTTTGAGCCTTACTTCTTTAACGTCGGCTTTCCCTTGTATAAAAATTTTGTTTAATTCACTTTCAGTTACCCGTTGTCATTTAAGGGCAACTGTAAAAATGAGGGGACCCAAAAAAAAAGAGAGGGGACAGTGCTCATTTTCCCACATGAGCAATGACGAAAGACGCCACCCGAAACATGAAGAAATACTGCAAATCACTAGACAAGCTGCGCAGAGAATTATTCAGATGGTGTCTTGCCCCCATGTCACAAAACCCTGAAACATCACCGCGGGAGCTACAATTGGAATTGATCACTCTCCAGCTCGAAGTAGTTGAAGTCTCTTAAACCGAATGACTTACGCTTCCCTTGATGACGCCATGTTTTGGAGGATGGCACAGAAGATGCTGGTGTTGTTTGGCTCGACCTACTGTACGCGTGTGAGCAGACATTCAGCGTCATGAACATCAACAAAGCCCCCAAGTTAAGTGACCTAGCACAATCCTGAGAATTGTCACTACAAAACTAACTCCAGACTTTGATGCACTGACAAAAAAGGAACAGCAACAACAAACACTGTTCCCACTATTTTTTTTTTTTTTGGCTGCCGTGTTATGGAAAAAAAATTCACATGGAAAATTTGAAAGCGCTCTTTCAATTAAGCATGCATTCATGGACAGCAGCAGAACAGAAAATGAGCAGCGTAGAGATGTTTGAGACTGTGTATTTTGTTGGGTAATAATATGTTTTGAATGTTGAAAGTGATATCATTCATCTTTTTTCAAGAAATGTTGATTTCTTTAACTTTGCGTCTTCAATTGAAACTCATTAAAAACAGATACAATGTCCGGGGTTTGATAGATCACTTTATGTGTGTGTGGTCTTTTCATTCGAATTGTGCCAAAGCATGTGTAAACGCTGCATTTGCATATTCATTGACAAAAACGCCCAAACTGGATGAGAGCTATTTTGCACATTTGAATGCCATAGTCCTCAGTGCACACGGTTAGTAAATTGGCCTGTACATTTATTTGAGTTTGCCTCCTGTATTATGAGGTTTGCACACTACACGCAACACTTTAGTATATCTGGCCCAAACACTTTCTCCAAAAGTCCCTGGCCCGGACCCTGTTTCTTTCCGATTGTGGCCTGCAAGTCAAAAAGTTTGACCAGCCCTGCCTGAGACTTGCGCTGGACAAGAAAATACCGCTCAGAATGTCAAATACTCTATCAACTGTTTAGTTTCCAGTTTTCTCAGGAGCCTATTTACAGAATTGTTGTGAATTAACTCCAGTGGGTTGAGTTTTTTTTTTTTTTTTAAGAAATCACAGAGACAAATAAGATAACATTACATGAAAGTGCTCTATAGTATAAGGCTGGTGTTAGACTGTCTTGTAAGCCAGTCAAGAGTAATTTTGACAAAAGTGTTGCAGAATCTCCAGCACCCTTCATTGAGATCTTCTCCAGCTCTGTGCATTAACTACAGACCAATGAGCCTATAAAGCAATGCGAGATTTACTGGCCTGACGCCTTGTTTGTAAAAGATGCTTGTGAGTATATTGGGCTCTGGGAACAGTTCAGAGTGGAAGGCCTCAGTATAAAAGCACTGAAAGCACCAAAATGGGAAAAGTGAACGCTGGCAGGTTCAAGTCTTTTACCTGAGCAGTTAGTTGCTATTATTTTTATTAACATTCATTTTCCACAGTCTGCAATCCTATAGATGATTTTTTTTTTGGTGGGGGCGGAGCCAGCTCACAATCATGCTGGTAAGAATGGGATGCTTTGTTTTCACTCAGGGCTCCTCCTCCACCTCAATCTCTGCCAAACACCAACTACTGGTTAACAAAACATCAGGATGTAGTCGCTGTGCAACATTTTGCAAACCCTCTCACATTTTTTGTCAGCGCCATGAACTCTAATCACTCCTCTACATTTGCTAATATCTTTTTCATAACCACAAAAGATGAATCCGAGATAGTCATAATGCTGTGCAAATAAGCAGGCACGTTCTTATTCAGCTCCCTCGAGCCGGATGCCGCGGCAGCCTTCCTCCCTTCGAGTGCCACGGGATGTCATCATTCATCAAACATACACCCTCTGTACCTGAGGCGATGCGACAAAGAGCAACAAACACATGAATTATTTGTTAATCACAAAGGACAACAAAAAAGTGGGATACATGCTTAGGAGGAATTGGATCATTATCATGACGTCGACCCGCATGCAATGTGTTGAAAATGTAGCACGTACTGTTGTTTCGTGCATGTCCGTCCAGCCTTACTGAAGACTATGTTCTGTTTAGCAAGCAGAGAGTGTTCCTTGCACTTTGATTTGATGGAGTACTTCATCAATCACAGTCCAGAAAGATCATTAGAGGGTCTGCGAATGACAAGACCAGCAAAAACATCGACTGCAGATTGCTCTGATTCACCCCTCAAAACTTTAATTACACTTCAGACAGGCATTTATCAAAGACCTGCAATGACAAGCGACTCAATCAATTGTGGCTATGTGTCAGTGTCTTGAAATGACTTATGTTAAAGTTCAGTGTCTCTGACCCGAAGCAATGTGTGCTGAATAGTTACTCTGGAAAGTTTCTCTTAGCCCAGTTTGAGACATCGGCTACATATCCACTAATAAGTCAGTGTCTTCCAGCAAGCACAGCTCGTTTCGACCAAAGAAATGGATGCCACAAACGGGGATTTATTCTCTCTGTGCTCTCATTTTCTGAGCAACTGTGGCACTTTTGTGAATTCCTAACATAAATGCTGAGCTGTTCAATTATAATATTCACAGGGAAATAAAAAGGTGATGGGAGGAATTGTGTTTTTATTGTGTGATCGGGAAGACATGCAGATATCAGTCAGGGTCATTGCATGCAGTATTTTGTGAGACGTATTTTGCCTCTTTGTACAAAAAGGGACTTTGGAAAGATTACAGTACTTCTACTACAGTTTAGCTGGTTGAACTTCAGCCCCGAGTTATTCTTGTGTGCAAGTGCCCCCTGGTGAGCAAAAAGGAGAATTCCGCGTGCAAGACTTTTTTTGGTCTCCTCCCATCAAATAGAACAGAGTACACATGTCCATCCATCCGTTTTCCTGTAAAACACGATTGTTTGCCTGCGTCAACGTGGTGATCAGTGTATGTGTGTGTGTGTGTGTGTGTGTGTGTGTGTGTGTGTGTGTGTGTGTGTGTGTGTGTGTGTGTGTGTGTGTTTGGGGTCTAGAAGCATTTGCGGGCAAGACCTCCAAATGAGTTCCTGTGTCTGTTGTACCCGAGCCTCATGCAATGTCGTCTTTTCATGGCAAACTTGCCATTAAAAAAACATTTAAAAAACCAACTAAACTAAATCCAAACATATCTATATAAGTCAGCGAGCTCAAGATTAAAGAAACAAAATAAAATAACAAAATCAGAAAAACAGCGTATCATATGGTCTGGTCTCGTGTTAATTTTATCAGCCATTTTAAAATTTTGTCATAGTTTTAGTCCGCTTGCAACCGTGCTTGTTAGTTTTAATCACATTTAGTCAACCTCATTCCACTTTTATTGAGTTGAGTTTTAATTGATTGTACAGGAAGTCCAGCATTTTTGTCTTTGTTTTAGTCCCAGAAAGCATCATTTTATAAGCCTGGTTTGAGTCAGCAAGAACTGTCAACATTTTAGTCTAGTTTCAGTCAGGACAATCATTTTACCCTTTCACCATACTTATGTATAAAAATGAAGGCTAAATTCGTTTTGAAGTATGTGTGATGTAATATTTTATTTTATGGAAATGAATTGTTTGAGTACATTTTAGTTTTTAGTTTGAATTCGTGTCTAGCTGCCCAGGAGATAAGCAGGAACTGCAGTTCGTTTGAAGCTTCTCGATTAGCTCATTCTTGGACTTGCATAATGATTTTTTTTCCTCCACTTCAATGGAACAAAAATGTGTCCATATATCACACCTTCTCTTTCTCCTGGGCCCCATGCAAAGCATGGCCATGAATGCTTAACTTCTCCGCAGCGATTATTTGACGTGACCAGCAACTCGCCACTTTGAGTTATTTTGCCGTGAATGGAGCAAAACCTCACCACCTAGCGTTATTTTCTGGTGAATCACGTGAGAACTTGATCGAGAGAGAGGTAAATGATGCCAAACAATCATATCATTTTGTAATACATTTTCAGTCTTTATTTAATGAACTTTCATCTCGTCTTGATGAGTCCACGAAACTGCATCCCGATGAAGCCCGGTTATCGTTTATTAATGGAAGTTTTAATCTGGTCTTGTCTAGTGTTGACTCAGTGAAAAATATGCTCTGTCAAAAATATTTTCGTTTAAATTTCGTTAACGAAATGAACACTAATCTCGTCATATCATGGCAAAGTACTGTAAATGCGCATCACATGGCAATGCTCTGTGAGCTGACTCATGCTTTCAAACTTGGCTTAACATTTTGCACCTTCACGTTAATGTGTGATCACTTTCAATTTACCATACAATGGCTGAAGTGGCATACCAGTGTGTGTTTGTATGTGAGAAATGGACCAGTGAATATCATCAAACATTAAAGGGGAAGTCAACCCCAAACAAACAAACAAACAAACAAACAAACAAACAAACAAACATTGAAGACAATTAGAGTGTTCAATCAACCTACTACGCATCTTTTTGATAACCAAAGTACCTGAAGAAAAGCCACGCAGGCACGGAGAAAACAAGCAGGCTCCACACAGGAAGGATGCAATGTAACATTACAAGTAAAAATACATCAATAATTCCAGAGGGAAAAGTAAGTCAAATTAGATGGATTGTTTTTCAAGGCACTGTATTTGTGTGAATAAGGACAAGTTTGGGGACTTTTGGGACTATTGTACCTGCCACAACATGGTTAGTATAGAATTGTCCAAAAGCTCTCGGTAAAGTGAACAATGAGATTCAGGATGATGCACAGTATGTTGTTTAACACATGTAAAGACCATCCAGCATCGTTAAGTCCCTAAATGTCAATTTCAGCGCACACAAAGTTTTACCATCGTGAGCAGGAACGAGGAATTTTAAACTGAAATAGACTTCTTTGAGATAGGGTAATGCTAAAACTTTTTTTTTTCAGAAATACAAATAAATAACTACCTGTACAGTTTCATCTTAATCAATAAGTAATATATATGTATATATATATATTTTTTTTCTTTACAGTAAATTTGAAAATGGATAAAAATCCTAATGATATTTTTAGGACTAAAAATATCGTTGCGGTTAAATGCCTTCTACATACTATTGTGTTAACCATTGGTCTGATATATCTGTTCAGCACGATATACGCTCTACTTGCGCCCACATGGTTAACATCAATACACATTTTCTTGGGAGACAGTTATGACACCAAGTCCTGCAGACAGCAAAGAGGCTACATTTTTATCAGCTCCCAGTAGAGTCGCAATTCCGGCTGTTGTTCAGAACTGAATCAATGAAAGGAAACATGACCTGTGCTGTGTCGAGCATGAAATGATGTTTCAGGGAAAGTGGCCTTTGAAATTCTCTACTAGAAAATGACGTGTCGAATACAAGGATACAATAACACATATAAGGTTAGAAAATGTTTTACAGGCATTTTACGCATTTCTAACACCGGAATGATGATGAGCAGAGCAGCAGTGAAATGCAAGGAAAGCTCTTGGGATCTGAGCATGCTGACTCAAATTAACTGATTCGGTTGTGGGCACAGGCTACCTTCAGTGTCCAAAACCATTAGTGATTCCTGTACGACAAAAGCTGCGCTCCGGGGTGACCATTTCCTTGCATTAACATCGACTTTCCACCGCAGCATCATCTCTGCTAAAACAGAAGGCTTTGTTAAAGAAGGAATGTATAGAGAACGGAAAACATAGCACACTGGCATGCCAGAAACATTTAAAAGAGCAATTTATTATCAAGAACAAGGATATCAAACAAGACAGAGAAGGAAAGGGGGGCGGGGGGGTTCATCAAGTTCATTTTATCAGCGATGTGCTCGCGGCAAAGAGAACATTTTCAAACTTGAAGAATCATCCATTTTGCCTTATTGTGTAAAAGAAGTTAATAACAAGTCAGCGGGAACTAGAGAAGACAAGTCTAGAAACCGAGAGGCTTTGAATGTGAGTTCTGTAAAGTGCTTCGGGCCTCATTTTGACCTTCTCGCAGACTGGCTCCTATGAGTTCGATTTATGTAGCGGGTGGTTTATTATTGCCAGTTGAAGGTGCGCTTTACCAGCCTAAAGAAGGTTCTGTTGTGCTCCTGCAGGTAAGAACGGAGTTGTTGGAGCACAGTGCTGTTGACCACAGGGTGCGGGCGTCCCTTCGACTCGTGCAAACATCGCTCTCGACCATCACTTCGAATGCAGTAAAATCCCTTGGTCTGATTGAAATAGAAATTGGAGGCGACTATCCTGGGAGGCAAGTTGAGGAACCGCTCGACTTTTTGGAGTTCTGGCAAGGGGTCATGAATAAGCAAATCCCCATCTACAATATGAATCTGTTCCAGAGGGAAATGACGCAGCCAGTTGCGCATGTGAATGTCATACAGGCTCCTCTGAATGGCCTTGTAGCCCGTATTAAGGGCACCGTTTCGTACAAGAAGGTTCTCGATAGCTTGAACTGGTTTGTGGTTCTCCAGACGGTTGAAATACACTTGAGTGTAGTCTGAGACGACTCGCTCAGCTGGGTCACGCAAAATCAGGAGCAGTTTTATGGATGAGTTCATTGCGCAGATGCGTTCGGGGGCAAGAGTCGACGTGAAGTATCCTGGGGTCTTCTCGACTGTTATCTGGTGCGGGTACGAGTAAGGCATCAGCTCACGGTACCACTCTAAGCCTTTGGCATAGTTCTCATCCCAGTCAAAGAAATGTACCTCAGTTGCAGCAGCAGCAACCTCGGGGTGGATGTCGAGCATTTCCAACAGGGCTCTTGTACCTCCTTTGCGCACCCCAATTATAATGCTATGTGGGGGTCTTTTGCTAGTTCCTGGTGGAGGAGACAGGGTCACATCTTCATCGTTAAGATTTATTCCGTTTAAGCTAATGCTTGCCTGAGGTGGGGCAGCAAACGTTTGGAGAATGAAAAGAAAGGCGGATGCCAGGAAGCACGCCATGGTGATTGACAGCAGAGTGGAGAATAATGATGGAGGGGGAGCCAAGAACAGGAACTTGTGATTTAGCTGTGGACCAAATCTGGCTTCCCGGGCTCAGTGGTAACAAGAGCAGTGAAAAATGCAGGTTTTACCGGCCATGGAATTTGAACAGCAGGGGAAGAAATGATAGGAAGTCCACAGCACATCTGTAGAGTAAAAAAGAAGAGAAAAGGGAAAAGCTTTTAGATTTGACGTACGCAGTGTGGGATGAATGTCTGCATTGCATGGAAATAGCACCTTCCTCATTCCCTTCAAAATGCAATCCAGCCCTAAATACAATCCATGTATCCTGTAAGTGTATCGTCTCAAAAGCATGATATCTATTCATCTTTGCTAGAACCTCCTTCATCATCCTTCATCCAGTCTTTTTTCTCTTCTCACTGTATCAAGCCGTTTTCTATTGATTCTGTAATAACTCTCACTGAAAAATATCCAACAATGCAGCTCGTTAGGGAAACATAACTGAAGGTATGCAAGAGTGGCTGAAGGCCAGAGGGTCTGCTGAGTGCTTTGTCTTCTTTTACCCGGCCAGAAATCAATGCTTCAATCAATACATTTGCTGCCCCCCCCCACCCCCCACACCTCCCCTAGATCGCCTTCATATCAATGGTGCTGAGATATATAAAGACATATTTAGTGCAAGAAATCCGATGAGTTTCAGCTTGCAGTTGACTTTGATTTCCTATACGGTAAGTGCCAGGAAAGATCAATAGTAGGGCATCAGAATCCAGCCAACACAATGAGTTTTTGATTTTTGGCATTAAATCGGATTAATTATACTGCTGAGAATCCATATAAACCATGGGAAAGCAAAAGAATGGAACATCATTTTACTTTTATTTTTTATGCTGTGAACTTACCTTTAAAAATTACAAACAACATAAGACAGTATCTAATGTTTTCGTGGTACATTGAAAATTTGTAAACATGATCTCTTTGCTTAGAAAAAAAACCCATGAACAATATGTATATAACTTCGAGTCCATTTCCAAAAAGAGGTACAGTATGTTTTCAGAAGGCATGTTGAGGAAAACAAGCCAGGCAGTTGTTCCTGACAGTGCTAGTCAAAACAAAAGGGGCAAGATTTGCAAACAAAGCAGCAAAGGTCCTGGTAAGGTCGTTTTCATAAACAAAGACAGTGGCTGCATGGGAACAGACTTTCAGAAACATCGGCATTTCTGATAGTCTTATGACGAACTGACTATTGGGGAAAGTATGCAAAAGTCATTTATGCTGCAGTTGAAGTTCAAACTAAACTGTATCATTAAAAAGATGAGATGTAAAAAAATAAATAAAAAATCAATGCATTTAAAAATGTGATTTCATTTTTTACCCTTCAAAAAAATATGCTGATGCATCCCCCAAAAAGATGATCGCTCCCAATATTGTTTTTCTCTTCTTGGCATACAATCCAAAATGGTAAAGTTATCATATTACCATGATTTGAAAAAAAATTGATGAAAAACAACACACACACACACACACACACACACACACACACACACATATAAAGCATTTTCTTTCCCATCATCAAAGTCTGAGCTTATTCTAAATATCAGTTATTACAAATTGTGTATCATCTATAAATATTACATGACATTATTATGGTATGGTATAGTATGATATAATATATATAAAATAGCAATTTTACTTCATTTTACAATTGAGTTCAAATGATTTTCCAAGGAAAGCTGTTTTACAAAAAGGAGAGCAGTGTCTCCTGCATTGGGTAGTAGGCGGGGACACCCTGAACTGGCTGGCAGCCAATCGCAGGGCACACATAGATGAACAACCATTCACGCTCATACTCACACCAAGGGACAATTTCGAGTGTTCCATTAACCTGCTACGCATGTTTTTGGAATGTGTGAGGAAACCGGACTACCCGGAGAAAACCCAGGCCAGAGCCGGAATACAGTACCAAAATACCATAACAAAGAAAACTTAAACCAATGCGACAGTTGGAGTGCGCTTTACACTAGACTTGCACTCGGCCAGAAAATAGGTCCCGTGATGTGATAATTAAAATATATTTTGCATTTGTGGCGGGGATATATACAAATTACTTTAAATTAGCTTTACCTGTGCATATATTTGGTCAAATTTACAAATGCATATTGTGATATATCCATTCATGCATTTTTAATAATCCTTTATGCTGTCCACGGTGTTGGGAGGCTGGAGTCTATCCCTTCTTGCTTTGGCAATGAGGTAAATTGCAGTACACCATTGACTAATGAGTCAATCACAGGACACAGACAGCTAGACAAGCAGGAATCCTCACCTACAGTATATGCGATCACTGAGTGGGAAATGTCCCAACTCCGCAGAATGAAGCACTGCACCGTCAGTGATTATTTTAAAAGCTAATCTTACAAAATAACATGAAAATCTGCGCAACATCTCTACTTGTGATTGCAAAATTACAATTCCTATAATCATAAAGAACACAATTTGTAATGAATTAATATTTTGGCCCGATCACACAATGTGACCAGTGGCCATTCTCTTACCTAATAGAATTTTCCAATTAAACAAAGGCAAAGCCTATACATCCCCTTGACACATGGCCTTAGAATAGGTCTGGCTCTAAGAGAGGTACTCACAGGAGCCATCCCGCCCTCCAGAACCAGCGGGAGTACAGTGAGGCCTTTATATGCTGTGACAGGCGCTCCTGCCTGTCAGCCATTCCACGGCCAAGAGCCGCCAAGTCCAATGCTAACAGCTCAGCAGCTTCACAAGCTTCCTGTCTCATCCAATCCCACTCCTCTCACAGTACACCACCACCTGGAAGGAGTCATTGTTTTACATTACACACTACCCCTCATTGATTTAATCACTTTACCAAGTCTATTTCTACTGGACACATGTGGGCCAGTGTGAGGACACCGGACACATACAGTATACCCTTGAATGACATAGAGCACACTGTGTATATGGGGTATTGATTCACAACCTGTGAGATTTTTCGAGTAAAAATATTTTTTGTGCCTTGCCTCAAGAAACATGTAGAAACACGGGTCTAAATCGCAGCAAAATATGCACTGGGTCAAGTGATGACTGTGGTCAGTTATCCATTAGTGGCTTGTTACGTAAATGTCCTTCAGACACACTACATGGGTGTCATTTTTACCCCCGATGTGTGAGGAGCATGAGTAGTCGGAACATACAAGCAAGGTGAAATTTAGCCATGGCCGAATTGGAAAGTTACTCGGAACATTCAGTACGCAGTTGTTTGCAAGGTTATTGTGAGAGGCAATGATGTTTTTTGGCCACCACATAGTTAGCAGGCTACTTAGTTCATGAAGGATGACCAACAGTCGGGTGGCCCTATTACAGTAGGTTCCGTGAGGTACGCAACTGATGCTTTGGTACAGTGGTGACTTGCAAAATGAGTTGAATTCATCACATGACCACATGGTCATAATCTAATCGGGTAGCCAGACAAAAGTAAAAAATATAGATATTTCTGCTTGGTTATAGAACAGTTATAAATACAGAAGACGTTTCTACTAATTAATGAACTTTTCATTTATAGATAATGAACATTATTTTTACTTAAAATGAAGCTGAGCTTAGCCGCAGACTAGTTTCTTAAAGATTTTAGACAAATCCCTCATGATTTTGGTCTATGAGACAGAGTGATGTCAGAACGACAGCAGTGATTTTGTCGTCTAAAACAACAAGCTTGAATCCGTTGGTTTGTTAAAAAGTGATCACAAGGAATGGAAATTATGTCAGGCTGTCAGCGTCAAAAGTGAGCAGAGTCACTTCCGTCTATTACACTGCCTTTGAAAAATAATCTGACTGTTCTTGCCAGCCTATATGGGGGAGAAAAAGTGACCATAAATCCTAAACCTAAACAGCAAACTCTAAATTCTAAAGTAAAATAACTACAAGTGGATTACATCAAGAATAACATGATTTGAAGGCTTCTGAACATGTTAAGTTACCATCGATCAAAATGTACCACTACTGTAAAATTGTCTTTATGTGAGTTGCGAAAAGATGTCAAATAGTTTCAGCGAGTTCAATCGCCACCAAAAATAAAAAAGTGGGTGTCACTTCATCACCGATGAGGTCCAACTTTACAATGGCTACCTGAGAAAGTCTTGAGGTACTATGGTGATGTTGGTTGAGAAAACCAAAGGGCCAAAATGGAGCGCTAGTCGACAGAAATGAACATTCCAGACTTCAAATATCCCCTGGGGACTCATTGTTAAGAAGCAGTTTGCAGTTTTTATGCTCAACATATCAAGACTAAACCACCAGAGAACTGCAGATATGCTGCAATTGTCAGCTTTTAAATTCTTTGTTTGCCACTGCCTTTTATTAAATCACCTCTGAGTCTGCACTGTAACTTAACTGCCGAGTGTGTTCTTGTCTTTTTCTCGCTTTTATTGCTGTACATCTTTTTTAATGCATTTTTTAATATAGCCGTTAGATTTTTTTGTTGTTTTCCATCGTCATGCTTTTGCTTTAATGTAAAGCTTATATTTGGTCCAAATACTTATTATGTGTATATTTCATTATTGTGCTATACAAAGAAATGTGTCTTGCCAACAGAGACTTGTGTCAGCATTGACAAATTATCAAACACACACACACACACACACACACACACACACACACACACACACACACACACACACATATATATAATACAATATATAATATAATACAATACAATACATCCTAATATATATATATATATATAGGGGGGTGCTGGAGCCTATCCCAGCCATCTTCGGGCAGTAGGCAGGGGACACCCCGAACCGGTTGCCAGCCAATCGCAGGGCACACAGAGACGG
>NW_017805695.1:4326134-4335705 GCF_001891065.2 Hippocampus comes
TATATATATATATAATTTTTATTATTGAGGAATTGTAAATCCTCTATAGTCACCGTGCCCAATTTAATACTGCACAAGGCATATACGTAGGAGAAATTGCTTGGTGATTAAGTGTTTTCCATTCACCCACAAAGACTCAATGCACAATGAACAGTAAACATGCAAATTATACTGTATTATTACCTATAACGATATCTCATGAGATCAAATAAAACAGTTTTATCAATAAAATAAAATTGCACAATTATGTAGATAACAATGCTCAGTTTTGCTGTTTATTTTATTATAGGTAATGTAATTTGTATTTTATACTGAATGGTGTGATTATAATTTGGACACATTATTTTACTGCAGGCAGCGTGAGTGGTTAACACGTCAGCCTCACAGTGCAGAGGTGCGGGGTTCAGTTCCAGCTCCGGCCTTCCTGTGCGGTGTTTGCATGTTCTTGCCATGGGTTTTCTCTGGATAATCCGGTTTCCTCCCACATTGCAAAAACATGCATGGCAGGTTAATGAAACACTAAATTGTCCGTAAGTGTGAATGTGAGTGCTAATAGCAACCATTAGCATTCACATTCACACATCTATGTGCGCCCTGCGATTGGCTGTCAACCAGTTCAGGGTGGATCCCGGATGCTGCCCGAAGACAGCTGGGAGAGGCTCCAGCACGCCCACGACCCTTGTGAGGATAAGCAATTCAGAAAATGGATGGATGGATGGATATTTTACTACACGAGAGGTGTAAAATAGAAGAAACATCTGTCCGATCATGATGCAGAACTGTACACCAACTCAAACAACAACTTCAATGTGTTTTATTGGCATAGTTATTAATATTGCTCCTTAAAATGTATTTATTTCATTTAATATCTAATTATCCGGGTAAGGCAATTATGAACAGATTCTCATGTGTAGTGCTGACGGGATCTGAGAGAAAATTACATTTTCAATTGCATCATGGAAGAAGTGGTCCCACGGGGATCAAATACCTGACTCTGGCCAGTGTAAATAACCAATTGTGTTTCAAATTTACAGTGAAATGCACCTTTCAAAGAATCCTGGATCTATCAATTTCAGTCATATTAATCAATGTGACCCTGCTCGTTACCCCTGTATCACGCAAGTGTCAAATTCAAGGCACAAGGACCATATTCGGCCCGCCAGATCATTTTACGTGGCCCGTGAAAGCAAATCATGTGTCAACTTCCACGATTGTTGCTAAAATTTGTACCGAAATGTCAAATTGTCATGTTTAGTAAATAGTGTTGAGACTGAGAAGACGTAACTCCAAAGTGGCCCATGACAAAAACCAGTTCGACCCCCTACTGTATCATATTTTAATTTTGCACTTTTTTTACGTGAACAGAAAGGAACGTTATGAAAGACATGAAATCACAAATCCAACTAATTGTCCTCTTCCAATTGAGTTGATGACTGCACCATCAGCAGAGCAGTCTTGGCTCATTTTTATTAAGGCTTTCAAAAGTTGTCTGGCATCAGAGCAAAAGGGCCAACTGAAAAGAGCAGTCTTCAGATGTGCACTATTCATTATATCTCAGCAGACGTAAGTGGAAGGCTCCGCAGGTTTACTGTGCCGCAGGGGGTGGGCTCCCTCTAATTAACCCAAACAGCAGGTTCTATACATCTTCAGAACAAACCCTCTTTCATATTCCACTAAGCCCCCCCGCCATGAAGTGTGGCAATCAGCGGGTATTGCACAGCATAGCCTTGTTTCTTTAATGGGCGCTCATTAAGAGTGTTAGTACAAAATAACTATAACAACAAAGAGGCTTGATTAAAAAGAGGTGGGCTTTTGCTCTATTTACATGGATGAAAGTTACAATGATTGATTATTGTTACAGTCTGTGGGTGGCGATACATTTTAAATAGGGACAGGGATACGCTGCTCTATTATATTAACCATTATTCCTGATTCACTGGCCAATAGCAATAATAATAATACATTTCATTTATAAGCGCCTTTCAATAGTTTTGGTGGCACAGGAAAATGGGCATCTCAATATTTCGCCGAGCATTTTAGCTCTCCCTCCTTACCAAGCCCTCAATTAAGAGCACAATATATTGCCCACCCACATAGCCAACATATAAACTGTCCTCCCACCTACTGCGCGAGTTTTCATTTAGATATATACAATGTAGATGCAGGCACTGTGTGATTATTTGTCCCCACATAATTTATGGGAATACAATACCATACATCTTTATTTTTATCGATCTTTCACAATAGTTGCAGCTGTAACAAAGCGCTTCGCAGAACATTTCACATACAGTCACCAAAATAGTACAAATGTGGAGCTATGTCACGTAATCTGCTCTCGCTTTCTCTAATCTCATCCTTAGGTATACAATGACACATCCACATACATCAGGTTTACAGGTACAACCATATTAAAAAAAAAACAAAAAAAAAAAACAACTGATCTAAAAATTAATGTTTTGAGCGCTGAAAGCCTTAATGCACACATCCATTAGAATGCACAACCAAGCAACACTTTGACCTCCCTCCATAATTACATCTTTGCTAAGAGGTCTGTAACACAGTGAAGGATTAATGGGCGCGCTGATTGTGACCCATCCGCAGTATTTACTGTTATTGAAGACATTTTGTGGTCCATACATAGAAGCAATTTGCCACCTTCCGTCATCGGGCTAATGAGAAAAAGCAAACCAACACCTATTTTAGGGTTCTTCAAGTCATTTTCATACCAGAATAGCAGCATTGTACCATAGTGGTCAAGTCAGTGGTTTAAGAGGGGGGAAACATTTGGGTGACCACATGCATATGCAGACAAAAAAACAACAACAACAACAACAACAAAAAAATCATGGTTTGGCTTGATGTAAAACAACACAAGCGTGGTACACCAAAATGTCTAGGACAAGAGATGACATAAATGAACTCATCATGCAAATTATATTCATGTTTGCAGTAAATTCTAGATAAGACTTATGCAATCCATGTACTCTACTGCAGAGCCACCTCATATTTATATCAGTGGAACATGCTAGCAAGGTATAAAAAAACAAACAAACAAACAAACAAACAAAACAAAACAAAACAAAACAATGGGAAACGAGCCACACTCCAAGAGCACATGAATTGCATATAATAAAGAAAGTAAAAGAAATAGGATTGCAGATTACATTTGGAAATATGGGCTCAAATTTAGGTAGGGATTATGTTCACCTAAACCTGAACATATTGTTTATTTGATTGATTTGTGGATCAAGCCCCTACTTCTTAATCCTCAGAATATAAGAGTATTTTTTCAGAATATTAAATAATAAAATGCTCTCCCATCCAATGGGACATCATATACATAGCCAATATTTTTTCTTAGAACATACTGTAAGTACCATATGTTCCACACTATAAAGCGCACTTAAAAGCATTCAATTTGCTCAAAAGCCGACAGTGCGATTTATAATCCAATGCGCCTTAAATACGGATCAATATTCGGATTTCTTGGATGTACTAGTTTTAAATGTTCTGTAAAGTGCTTTGTTACACGCAGTGGTTGTGAAAGCGCTATGTCAATACAATTGTATTGTATTGTATTCCCTTTAGCGTAGCTCCATCTAGTGGATGTATAACACAACCGCATCCACGATTGTATCTTCTATTCTATGCACTTTATAATTTGGTAAATACAGTAATACAAAGAATTTCTGACAGTGCATATAAAAAAAATACTTGTACATGATTTGTAAGTATTTATCCAAATAGAAAGTCCATCCATCCATTTTCTATTCCGTTGGCCCTCATTAGGTTCAGGGGTGAAGTAGACCTTGGATTGGTCACCAACCAATTGTAGATCACATCTAGAAAAAAACAATAATTCACACTCACATGTATAGAAAAAAAATTGTCCTCAATCAACTGAGCATGCATGTTTTTGAAATGTGAGCGGAAGCCAGACTAAAGAGTGAGCAGAAAAAAGTAAATGCCACACAGATGGCTGTAGTTTGGAGAGTCATACCCTGAACCTCAAAACTGTGAGGCATATGTGCAAACCACTAGTCTCACTTATCGTCTGCATTAGACTGATTTTGCTTCATTTCATCTAGAGAAGTGTCAAGTTCATACACGATGCAATTTCACCCTTGAAGGAAAAACAACTCTGCTATTGTGTCAAAACTGATGCCGCAGTCTATTCTGAGAGCAGACGCATTTTTAACACCTCCACTCTAATGCAGAGTATTATTTGACTCTTTCAGGAGGAGCAAATGGATACAACAATAACCTGATCTACGTCCAAATATGAGAAGAAGCCTTTGTTTTGACCTCAAAGAGTGGGTAATCTGTCATTCACTAGTAGAGACACATGTGGCCCCATGAACTAATTATAGTGTTTTATCTGTGATCTGCTAAATGTCGAATTAAACCTTCACGGTGCAGCAGCCTTTTCAGCACGTTCTTGCAGCAAAGTGGTTTCACTTGGAAAGCTGTCACTTCCAATTATCAGTCCCTCGACCCACTGTGGGCTGTGCACAAGAGAACTGACTGTGTTCTGATAGCTTGTGCCTCCTAAACATACCATACCATTCTACCCTAGTAGAATATGAATTAGTATGATCAGCAAAATCCCCACTTTTCTGTATGATGACGACTCTCGCGTCGATGTAAACAGCAAGGGTCAACGTGACAATAAGCCCTCCAGCAGCCTGCTTGAAGCACAATGTATGTCTACAGCTCATCATCTCCTTTATTCCTTCACTTTGTGCATTTGTCAGTGCTGTGAGATGTTCTTCAAGCATCAAGCTGACATTGTGTGGATTCGCCGCAGGCATTTTAGCTGATAAAGGAAACTAAATTGCTCATCAACCTGGTAGCAAGCAATTCTCAGGGATGAGACTTACTTTGCATCGTGTTCCAATATTGGTCAGGAAATACAATGTTACAAGAAGGTATTCAGTCAGTGAGTAGCCCGATCATCATCAGTGAGCTTGCCACAGTTGATAAAGCATTCATGATTTCCCCAACATTGAGCTCTCCTCTCTGAAACGGCATCCTCGTTCCCGTTATGCAAGTAACGTGCAGCTAATTTCATCCTACCATTTTAAAGATACTCTTATTCTTACAAAGCCTTTCTTGGTCTCAAAATGCTTTTGATCTTCTTAGTGTAAACTAACTGCCTTGTAATTCATTGTAGGGGAAGCACAGAATCAAAAGGCTTCCAAATCAAATCAAAACTCTTCTTCTCTTTACTTGTACAAAGTTCAACCTTGGGAAAGCCTTAACTGTGCTTCATCTGCATCCTGAAAACTGCACAGCATACGGTATACTATATTATAGACAAAAATCGGCAAAATGTTGTGGAATATTCAGTTGATGTGGTAAAACCTTGACAACTTGAACTTCAACTTGAGTGTTCGTAAACATCAGGAAATGCACAGTACATTGAATGTAAACCGCCTCCAGCCTCAATTTGAACAATGCGCATGGACACTGTTTTACCATACAAAGCCGATAAACTCACTATACTGTAATCAGAAACTTGTGACTTTTTCAAGGCACATTAACTGAAAATGATTTTGTGGATTGTGATGTGATTTCAATCCAAAAGAGAGTACTTCTGGCATACTGGAACGAGTGAAGGTCCCTTATAGGTGAAATCCTAGCAGTGCCGCAGGTAAGAAACTCATGTTTCAGAATTGTGAATCAAATGCTATTCAATGAGCTGGAAAGAGCTGAATGTGTTGAAATTGGAATGGTTTGAATCACTAAGAAAAAAATAATTGAAATTAGAGAAGAAAACAAAACAAAAAGGATAATCTGAACAGTTTAAAGTGGGAACGGTTTAATCAGGCAAAAGAAAAGGTCAAAAGAGGAGTAAAACAAGAAAAAAAATCTGCCTTTTTGGCTTTTATTTTAAAATCTTGTAAACATTTTTAATCAATCAATCAATAAATCAAACCTTTATTTATATAGCACCTCTGATACTTTAAAATCAACACAAAGTGCTTCACAATCAACACGGTCGCCCCAATGGGGACGCTTAAAAACAATAATCCAGGTTGTACTTAACGTTTTCCGACATAGGGCCGCCCGATTGCAGACACCGACACACAAGTGTCCGGGGTGGACCTAATATGTCGGACAATATGGCCACCTCAACAGGTGTACTACACAGAAGACCTGTGGTGAAATGAATTGAAAAAATATATTGTTATTTTTTGTTTTTGGGGGGATATTTTAATGGTGAGAATGTTGATTTTTTGCCAAGCGGGAATTTGGGGCATATTGAAAATCGTTCCAGGTGAATTGAATGGGCTGATAATTTTGAATTTGGAATGGTTAGGGATTTGGTGGGAATTTTAGTTGGGAAATCGTGATTTTTTTTTTTTTTTCATGTGTGGGTACTTTTTGGAAGGTTGAAAAAGGTCCCCAATTACATGAGCTGAACATGTTGAATATGGAATGACGTGACTGTTCATTGGGAACAAGTGGTGAATTGTGGATGAATGGATGAAAAATGTCGACTATGATGGCAAAAGGGACAATTTTTGGCACGTTTGGAGTTTTAGAAATGTTGAAAATTGTCCCCAAGGTGAGTCGGATGAGCCAAACATGAAAAATTTTGAATGGTCTCGGCTTTTACACTATTATTTCCAAACTTAAAACTGACCTACACAATAGTAACATTGATTATAATTTTTTTTTTTGAAAACCTCTGAAATTAAAGTCCACAATTCAATCACATCGTGAGTGCTTCATTTCCATTGTGGTGGCATACAAAGGCAAAATCCTAGAAGCTCTGCCACTGTCTGAATATGTTTCAATTTAACTGTAACTTGTTTAATTTCCCTAAACTCCAGCTGGTGTGTAAATTTCAACATCAACTTGGAAAGCCTCGCTTGCTTTGGCACAAAAACATCCCACTGGAAGGCTGGTATCAGCAACGAGCCAGTGTTTTCCTGCCATCACAAATATGTGCAGAGGGCTGCCAAGCACTGATGTGATCCAACACTGCACTGCAAGTCACCACATAATGTGTTCAAGTTGGAGCTCATTTTCTGTTTTTGCACGCATCAGAGTTAAAGTATCACTCAGTCAGTTAGAAGTCATTCTGCAGCAGGGGCAACACCCGGGTATGGCTCGCGTGTGTGTGCGCTACGTATACGTGACGGAAGATGCAGTCACAGTGAGACAGAAACAAAGCGTGGCAGGTGGTGAGAGTGAGCGACAGGAGACAGGGAGCCTCAAGAACAGATAACGCACAAACATATATAATATTTAAAGGCCTTCCTGAATTTCAAAGATTAAGATATCTGGTTTGGAACTGAACTGTCACAACATTTTTGAATATGGCCTTGACTTTACCAAGTAGGTAGTTTTACCTCATCTGCATCAGAAATTCAAGTTGCCGCCTGCTATTCAAGAAAAACGGAGTGGAAAGTGGAAAAGACACGGGAAGCTCTGCATGATAAGAAATATGCTTTCTAGGTAATCCTTTTAATAAATTGCACTCCAAATCAACAGCAGCTTAAATGATGCCTAGATGAATATAGAAGGAGAAATTTAAACACCTTGCAGGGGAGTGAAATCAGTTATCTCCATGCTTGACTTATTAGCTTCGGAGCTTGCGATTTCCTACTGGCCTGGCAAATAAGATCTCAGGAAAGCATTTTTCTGAGATAACAATCTCTTACTGCATTTTTTTTGCTTACCCTCTCTGGTGAGGAATGTCTGAGAAGTCTGCTGTTCACTATCTGAGCACCTATCAATAAATTACAACATTCCCAGTGCCATCGGTGGCATCGTCGCTCCAAGCAATTACCAAGCAAGTTTCACTTTGGCTTTGTTTACATGGTGACAACAAAGACAACAACATTATCACATTACAATATCACAACTGTCAAGATTTCGACATGAAGAATGCCGGTGATGGAAAATGACCTCCTTTAACAAGCAATGTGGTAAACTTGCGGGTGTTTAAAATGAATACTGCACACCTCATTAGGTTGCTGCAGAATCAAAGGAAATTATAGAGGAAAAACGGATTTATTCGTTTTGGGTTCAGGAAGCCCTTACACAACTGTAATAATAATAATAATAATAATAATAATAAAAATGGAACTTTCTTTTGGTAAAAATACACATTTTATTTAAAAAAAAAAACAAAAAAACAAGAATGTCAGATTTACTGTATGTGATGACTCGGAGCTTATAATTGGCCTCAAGCTAATGTAGGGAGGGAAAACTTGTTTAAGTTGCATGTTTTTTGCTGAGGATAATTTGCTTAAGTTGCATGTTTTTTGCTGGGACGGTCAACATTCTGTCTGTAGGAATGCAATTTTTTAAGTTGAAAATCCATAATCTCACCTGTAAAACAGGTCACAGGCCCTTGGGGGTCCTCGGGTTCCAGTTTGAGAATTACTGCTTTAGAGAAGTTACAAAACAAGACTTGAGAAAAAGTAGGAATTGTCATTGGATAGAATGTCATTATTGTGGACCCGCAAACCTGAGATAAATCTGCTCCTTGGGAACTGCGTGAGCAAATACTCTATGTAGGGGATGGAATCAGAGCACTGTGATCGGATGCTTGGTAACTCAGTGATCATGTTCTTTCCTGCCTCTGATCTTCAGGCACAATGTTGGGACTGAGAAAAATAAGCGCTCGCCCAGCAGCTTTCCTTTCCCACCAGGGGAGGACTTTTACCACCCTTGGAGTTCTGTACTTGAGGAAAAATAACCACCTGCAGCAGCACTCTCTGTCACTCGATGTGTTATCTTGTTCCTTCTGGCAAGCATACCTCTGACAGTTTGAACGTAATCCCCCCCATACAATTGTAATATCTGATGGCGGGGGATGGGGTAACTGTCTGGAAAGTAATGACAATATCTGAACATCTGCCATCCTCCCGATGTGACAGAACCAGGTAGAGGAGACAGAGGGAATAAAAACATTGTGCCATTTCAGCAGGGTGACTTTCATAACAGAGAATCATCTGTGCAGACCTGATGCTCAACCCACAAGCCATTATTGCAACCTATTTAAGGCTAATGAGGGTGTAGCGTTATCTTCTCCCAAAAGAAATAAGTACATGCAATGCACTGGATTATTTTTCTTTCAGAATGATGTATGAAGCCAATGCCAGAGATTAATCAATACTAGTTCAAGTGTGATTACTTCTCAGCCATTTTGTTGCACAGCTCTTCGTGAATATGTCATCGGTCACTGCTCCTCTGTCTCCGTGGCCCTGTAAAACCAACCCAAGTGTTTATGGGAGATAAGAGGCGAAGGAGGTCGCAAGTCCAATAACTCCATTTATCACCCCATGTTTTTGCAGCAAGAGCCATTTTACTGGTGAATTTGCTGAAGAAGAATTCTTAATTCGAGAAGTTTGTGAAGCAAGCATCAGGGGTCAAATAGAGAAATAAAATTGAAATAAATCGATAACCAACAGGTTACTGTGAGTGTGTGTGTACGGTAAATATATATATCTACAGTATATCTATATCTATATAGATATAGATAGCTATCTATCTGTCTATATCTAGATCTCTCTCTCTCTCTCTCTCTGTCTGTCTCTCTCTCTCTCTCTCT
>NW_017805695.1:4336867-4464367 GCF_001891065.2 Hippocampus comes
TCTCTGTCTCTCTCTCTCTCTCTCTCTCTCTCTCTCTCTCTCTCTCTCTCTCTCTCTCTCTATATATATATATATCACAAGGTCAACTGTCATGCTGGAGCCTATCGCAGCCATCTTAGGGCAGTAGAGGTGGTCCACCTGAACTGGGCCCAATGGGTGCAGGCCCGGCCACCAAACGCTCTTCTTTGGGCACGACCTCTCGGCCACACTCCACAGAGAGGCTACAGTAACCCGTGTGCGAACAAGACAAAACTGAATCAATTTTTCTTGTTCGTCATAAGGGATCACTCATCTTTTGACATGGTTGCCATGGGCGACACTACCAGGGGCATAAAGCCTCCTCAATTTCGATCCGAGGATTATTGGTACACTCAAACAGACGATTACACTTTTTGCTCGGCTTGAAATCATGACGGACTGATGATGACGGACTAGCTGGAGGTCCTAACATAGCGGTGACAGCCTGTAATTTAGCAATCACAGAAGCACGGTTAAAATAACGATGATGAAGTGATGGACTGATGATTACAGTTTTGGTTTGTCTCGATATAATGATGGACTGACAACAAAGAACAGGTGGCCTGGCTGCTGGCGAATGATGCATGATGGACTGGCAAAATTTACTGACGCGCCCACCTCTGGTTAGTACCACTGTGCGATAGAACACAACAAATGTCAGAAGTGGTGAGATGAAAGTAGCTCAGCTTTCATTTAACAATGCTGTTACTGTATCTGACTATACCTGATCTGGGAATAATTACAATCACATGAACTTGATCTTGTGCATATTGTGTGAGGAAATGAGGAATTTAATTACACTGTAATTTCCAGATTAGGGGAGGAGGCTCTTGTACTCGATTGTAAATTTAAAACAAAAAAACACCATGGTCATGTCTCCAAGAGAAAAATCAAGAGTCTGTGCATAGAGTATAATACTTCTTTTTTTTGACAGGTTGTTCAAATCATGATAACTGCCATTATAACAATTATATTGATTAGGGCCGGCACCACTGACTAGTTAGCACATGCTCCTCACAGTGCAGAGGTTGTGAGTTCGAATCTGGGCTCTGGCTTTCTTGCGTGGGGTTTCTCCGGGCACAAACTAGATGTGTGTGTGAATGGTTGTCTGTCTGTGTGTGCCCCGTGAATGGTTGGCAACATGTTGAGAGAGGAGAGATCCAGCATGCCTGCGACCCTCGCGATGATAGGCGGTTCAGATAACGGGTGGATGGATGAAGGGATATTTTGTATATTGTTGCAAACCATGCAACAACAAATGTGAACTTTTACTTAAGATCAGCAAGAAGTGTCAGATTGTCTTGATTACAGACCACAGAACTGGTTGATTTTATGACTATCCACTTCCACAACACTCATGAAGCTCTATCGGTATTAGACAAGGATAAGCTGCAAATTGATGATTACCTTTTGCGTTCCTGCTTGTATATTGAAAATCGCTGTCGCTTCTGCCACACAAGTGAGAAGATGCATTTCATCGCTTGCTGGAAAATTGAAGCTCAGAAAGCAAATAGCACTGCATTTTCCATCAAGTGTTTGGCTTGACGATGAAGATTTTATTTTTTCAAGGTTACAGCGTCATCTCATATTGAAGCGAAACAGGTGAATTTGTGTCTTTTCTTTTTTTTTTTTTTTTTTTTTTTTTTTTTTTTTTTTTTTTTTTCCAAGATGGCGCCCGAATAGGCAGCCGTCGACAAGTGCTCTTCAAGTTTTTTACATGCAACGTACCTCAGTGAAAAAATGACGGCAGTGGAAAAATGACGGTCGTAATTGCTGTGCTCGTTCTGAAAAGAGGCATAAATTACTTGTGGAAATGAGTGCTTGTCATTGTTTAGATGACTTTATTAGGGAGTAATCAGACATTTAACAAGTCACTTTTCCTTATTTAACTCCAACTCAGGAGATAATTGTTTCATTTACTGGGCAATGACTTTGCAATGACTCTGACCCTTTGAAGGGTGTCTTGCAATGAATCAATCACAGGCCAGTGTAACTGCTGCACTGGGAAGTACAAAATAAAAAGTATTGTGAGGCATGAGCTCACATACTTCAAATATTTACATTCATTATGAAATAAAATGTATCCATCCAATCATTTTCGATTCAGCTTGTCCTCATTAAGGTCACGAGTGAGAGGTGGGGTCCACCTGGCACTGGTTGCCAGCCAATGGCAGGGCGCTTACTGTCAAATAACGATTCAGACTCACATTTAAACTTAGAAGGAAAATTCTGAAGCTTCCTTGCATGCATTTTTGTTGTTGTTGTTAGATTAGCCGGGGAAATCCACACACACCCAGGCAGATTCAAACCCCGAATCTTTCGTCTGTGAGACAGACATGCTAACTTTGTTTCTGTTAATTGATGACAGTTTTAGTATGTGCTTTAAATAACCAAACAAAATCTGAGTGATTCTCACTGGAAGCTCAGAAATAGCAGAAGTTATACACTTTTGCGATCAAAAAGCCATACCTAATCCTTTGATTGCTCCACAGCAGACCCCTGAAGTAGATCACACCTTAGACCTTGTAATCTTATTGTGTCTTATTCAGCACATAAGATTATCACGCGGAGACGAATCTGCTTTGAAAACTCAATTGAAAAGTGAAATTACATTACTGTACTGTAAATTGCAAATGTGCTTTGCAAGCTGCCTCTCAAAGCACCGCGATTAAAGCCACTAAAATGAAAAAGTACTGTCGGTTGGCATGGCAATGACAGATGTGCAAAAAAGTGTCCCACTAAAAATGATGATGGTTTTGTTTTATTGCTTTCCTGACGAGAATAGACTTCAGTATGAATCTGCAGCTATCACGTTTACACATGTAGCAGTGAATAATGAAGCATTTATGATAACATTGATCAAACGGTTATCATAAATACCTCAACAAGGCTGCCTGTCGCTCAAGGATAACCCGCTCGACGCCCCATACATTGCTATTGCTCAGGCGTTCTACGGAGCCCCTAAGGCACCTATGTCAAAGTGCCGGCCCGCGGGCCAAATCCGGCCCGCGAGAATGTTTTCAGTGGCCCCTGGGATGATATTGATTTATTATTAGAACCGGCCCGCGGACCGCAGCAAGCCGAGAGCCCGCAGATCTTTTACACGCACCAATACTACATTTCCCACAATGCAACGGTGACGCGCCAAGCAGTCGGCCGCTTTATTTAAATATTTATTAGTCTAGCAGTCGTTCCCATAACAGTGACATTAGCTTTCAGATACCCATCAAAAATGGCAAAACGGAAGGTGGACACTGAGAACCGGGGGTTTCAAACAAGGTGGGAGTCGAAGTACATGTTCATGGACGTAGCTGGAAAACTTGTGTGTCTTCTGTGCGGAGAAAGTGTGGCGTTATTGAAAGAGTGTAATCTGAGACGACATCATGAAACGAAACACGCGAACAAAAACAAGAACATGGACGTGGAGGGGGAAGGGGGATTTAATTAAAAACGGTATACTTAAAGTTTGTGACGACGTTTGCCCCGAAAAAAAGAACTCTTTTTAAACGTAAGCATTAGCAGAAACACAATTGCAGTGTTTCTGCAAAGATACGGCAGTGCGTGCTGCGCAGTTTGACGGTTTCCTCCCCGACACAGTGGTCCCGCTGCGCATCCAGGCTGCTCAAACGTTGTCGAAAGTTTGGCAGCACATACGTGTGTGAACAACTATTTTCTTTGATGAAGCTGAACAAAACATCACACAGAAGTCGATTTACTGCTGAACACCCTCACTCAATGTTGAGGATTTGCTCAGCTCAGAGCCTGACCCCAAATATTGATGAACTTGTAGAAAAGTTAAGACACCACCGAGTATAAGCCTCAGCCTCAAAGAAGTGAATATTACTTATAATATACTGTGCAATCACATACTAAGAGTTTTTACTCAGTTCAAGTTTAAAAATTAAAGTATATTTGCTTTCGCTGCTTGTTACTTCTTCATTCATGTTATGGGTATTTTTATACAAAGGAAATTTTTTTGTGCCTGTTGAAAATTAAAGTTTACTGACATAGCCATAAAAAATGTTGCTTTATTTATCTGACCGTATTGGAATGTATTTGTTAGGTTTTCAGTCAATTAAATTTGGTTCAATAAACAATATGTGGTCATTTTTAAAATTTTCAATGAACATTCGATCAGTCCGGCCCTCGGCTTGCAGCAAAATTTTTTATCTGGCCCTCCGTCCATTTGACTTTGACACCCCTGCCCTAAGGGGACATGGAAGAAAAAAAAAATTGCGTTCCCTCGCAAAACTTTGCATTCCCTCGCAAAGATTGCGATTTTTTTTTTTTTAGGCGCGTTGATGTACTTCCGGGTCATCATCCGGGTAGCTAAAAACAACAAACATGGCTTGTTTGCACCCGTTGGCGAGTTTCATTGAATTTTACTTTGATAATTGGCTTGAAATACAAAGACATGAAACCTGTTCTTGATTCTCCTCCATTATTCTCTCCTTTCTGAAGTAGTGTCGTCTCTCAATCAGCCGTGCATGAGAGTGAAGCGGACATTAGCCAAGCTGACCCGGAAGTACAAAATCGCGCATTTTTAAAAAAGCGTCCCCTTAAAAAAAAATAAAAAAAAGATTGCGATAACTCGCATTCTTTGCGAGGGAATACAAAGTTTTGCGAGGGAACGCAAACTTTTTTTTTTCATCCATGTCCCCTTGGGGCACAGGTGTTAAAGTCAAGGCCCGGGGGCCAGATCCTGCCCGCCACATCATTTTATGTGGCCCGCGGGAGCAAATTATGTATGTCAACTTTCATGATCCTTGCTGGAATCTGGACCAAAATTTCAAATCGTCATGGGTAATAAATCCGTTGCGATTTTACATTGGCCCTCCAAGGAAAGCCGTAACTCCGAAGTGCCCCGCGACAAAAAAATGAGTTTGACACCCCTGCCTTAGGGGCTCCGTCCGTTCAGATTTGTGGTGCCCTTGGAAAAAAAAAGCCTCAAAGCGCCCCATTTGTGCCACAGGACCCTGAAAGCTGCACACTGCTCCAGTGTGTTACTAATGTTTCATAATTGCCGTGTTCACCACTGTGTTAGGCTTAATGCAGAGGAAAAGATGGAATACGATATCATGACCATGGCTTGCATGCCAAGAGGATACAAACAAAATAGCTACAGGGATAGAAAAGAAAAATCATAATAATTGATAAGAATTACCACGGCTCATTATTTGCCAAGGAGAAGAGACACAAAAATGTTGAACAGCTGCTTCACACATACTGTGGATTTATACAAACACCAAACAACATGATTAAGAGATTAACGTGAGGATGCCAATATGCTCGCAATCCAAGAGGGAGATGGAAGGATAAAAGAATGGCGGATTTAGTAATTTTTTTGCATTTCTGTGAGTTAAAAAAAATGGCCTTGCTAACATTTTTGCCTGAATTGTTTTGTTTCATTTCACTGAAAAAATAATTATTCAATTTTACTTCTCTTGCAGGGTAATAAAAAAGCAATTATTATATCAGCATTCATTGCTACAAGATCAGAACATGAAAATAATAAATGGAAACAAAAAATGACAATGCTAAGGGGTTAGCGGTTATTGTGTCATCCAGTAGTGAAGTGTTGAAATAGTTGGAAAGCGAAGTAATTCGGAGACTAATTTGCTGGACATATAATTTATCCACCAATAAAGTCTACATTCAGAATCTAGAGGAGGTTTTTTTTTTTTTTTTTTGCCCCCCGAATAACTGAATGAGTGATGCCAATACGTTCCTGCAGCATATGAAATGATGTCCCTTTTTCCAAAGACTATTTGTTCCTCTGTTGCCAAATGTAGGATTTTTCTGACTAATTTGTCACGGCAAGAGACATAGCTTGGTCACTAACTAAATAGTAGCAACATTCAAGTGTTTGTGAAACGTAAAAGATAGAAAGCTCACAATCATAGGCTCCATAGCTTTTAATGGAAACGTCATACGTTTTCCACAGTATGACAAGCATTTAACTTTGGTTCTTACTGTAAAACAAGGCCTACCCATTGTGGAAAATTGAAAAGTTTGAAAAATCAATTTAAAGTTTGGGATGGGCTGCAATCAGCTTCGAGGTGGCGGTTGGGAGGGCTACATCTCACCAAAGCTCAAACAAGACGAAGAGTCTCCTTCAGTGCGAGGGACAGCTCCCAAGCACAACCTCTGAAGACAATGCTCCAAATGTTCCTCAATCAACGTGAGCGTGAGACATCATTGAACCACTGTCACTGATCTGTATTCCACGGCACCAGACACTTTAAAGCGTCTGCATAATTGCACGCTTCTACTTCAAATACTGCTACTGGTCACTTTAAAATGGTGCAATGATTTTCTGCACCAATTGCACAACTGTTATAGCATTGTATTCTACCACGGATCACTTTAGCTCTGCTTGATACTTTGCACATTGTCTCACAGCTGTCATTGAGTGGTACCACCGCACAATGGTACCCTTACATTACGGAATGTCCTTCCATACTTATTTGTCATGTCCTTGTTTATGATGATACGAGTGCAGCCTGTAATACCGGAGACAAATTCCTTGTGTGTTCTACATACTTGGCCAATAAAGATGATTCTGATTCTGATTAATGCAGCTCAGCTATCTCGCTCTGGAGGTTCCTCCATATATCTTCATCTGAGTGTGTTAGGATGGGAAATTTGCTGGGTGCTTACTGGCTGTTAAGGTGTAAAAGGCCCGACACTATTTGGAAATCAGTTATTTTTTCAGTGATAGCCTCTTTCTGCACAGAATGACTCAGGGTTGTGACCCGAAAGACGCAAGAACAGAATTTCACCTGGGTTGTGCTAAAGCCAAGTGGAGTGTGTTTGGTATTCAGCCTGTGTGTGTTTGTTATTTTTATTTTGTTTTAATAGTGTGTATTTACAAATGTTTCTCGAACCCACTGCTTCGCAAATTATAGATTTAGTGAAGAGCTCCTTTGAATGCACAATTACAACCTAAATGCACCTTAATGCAGTTAAAACTCCTAAAGATTTAATCTCCAAGGTTTGTTTTAAAATGTCTGTGTAGAGTTAAAGCTAAATTGATTTATTTATCACTCACCTATTAGGTCACTGGGCAAATGGAGACCACATTTCACAAACTTTAATCTTTGTGATGAATAACATCATCGTCATCATTTGCTTTTCTCAGCTTCATGAAAACTGCACACGCCCACACAGTCGGAACCGGTATTTACAGCTTAGCCTTGCAGGGGCCTCTGAATCCAAACAAATCTCTCTCCTCCAGACGGGGTCGTGATTGCCCGCTGGAAGGGACAGCCACCATTAATCTGCCAAATATGACATGGCTCGGAAAAGGAAAACCGCAGACAGCTGGAGAACAAATGAATACATATCTTAATCTACCATCGCATGATGGTAAAGCTTTATTAAACTTCGAAATGGAAGGTGAGGCGAACAAAATTCTCTCATGCCGCATGTCATCACCAATGTTCCCATTTTTATTAACCGACTTCCAAACATGCGTTCAGTCATTGGCACAGAATTCTGATGAAATTGCTTTTGTTGGATTTATATTGTACAAGAATTTGAAGAACATGCTCACCTTTAAAGTGTTACAGTGAGTTAGATGGAACAGTGTTGCGCACGTCCGGAGCGGCTGATGACATATTTGCAACGCAAGGAATTTCCAAAACGTATGTCAAGCTTGCTACAGTATTATTTTTTTTTTCTCACGGCTTTTGATGTGATTCAGCCGCAGGAAAACTCTTGCTTGCTGATTTATAGCCGGCCTCAAAATTCAGTCAATCCCATGTTATGTTAATGCGGTCATTATCATACTCTACAGAGGTTTTCTTTTTGTTCACAACTTTTCAAATAATTTCACTGATGGCTTTGTAGAGCTCCAACCCCTCCCGTGGTTCGAGTTGTCAGTCCTCTTTTTGTTCCAAAATCGTCCTCACCCTGGCTGACATGCTGCTGCTCTTGCTCTCAGATATGTTTCAGCTTAAGTGTTGTGCAGGCAAGCGAGAATGTCTTCGTGTGTGCATATGTATCGCTTGCAAAATCATCATTAGTGAGAATCTGGGGAGGAGGTGATATGCTACAGCCCTAGACCTCGCCTTCTGTTGTCTCACTACATCCACTCAAATTCTCTTTTCATGATTCCCTCCACCAAGGTGAAAACCACAAGGACGTGACGTATGCTTTGACCTTTACTGCTTTTTTTATTTTTATAAGATGGTATTAGTCTACTAAAGGTGCACCGATGAATCAATATACACCGAACTAATCGATTAATTAATTAATCGACCATGATTTTGATAATCTAAGATTAATTGTTTAGAGCCATTGTTTTCAATTGAAATCGTCAAAATCCTCAGAATTTCTATCTCTCAACAGAAAATATTCTCATTTGCAGCAGGGCCAAAGGGGGCGGCGGCCAGCTGATAGGGCTGACAGTGCTGCAGTGTCACTATTTTTCATTCAAACGTTTTGGGGATGTTGAGCTTTGGTCGAGCTCTGTGCTCTCCCGAGTGCTCCTCTGCTTTCTGAATACTGAAGTCATCTATCAAACTGTTAAAAGCTTGAGTCTGACTCTGCCCGATTGGCTGAGTTCAGACTCGGAGGCTTTTGTTGATGAAGATGCAGCATCCAAGAGTCTGTGACAGCACCACTTCTGCTTTTGATGTGGCTCTGTTGGTGCACATGGTGGATATGATTCTGCAACTGATGTGCAGCATATGGACAAAGGCCTTAGTGCCACGGATTCCTGCCTGCTGCACTCTCATGAATTATGGAATTCAGCACAAATATGCAAATCTGGGCATTAGCCTAGTTATACTGCTGTACTGTAACTAACAGTGACTTATTTATTATGTATGAAGCGAGTATTGGAGTGAGAGGTCCTGGCAGTCGGCTTCTCTCAGATGCACAGTTTCACATCTTGATGGAGAATAAATAGCAGGAGAGGTAGCTCCAAATCGCAAGCTTCTTTTCCACTCCGAGGAACAATTAGAGCCTGCCTCCGCACTCAATTGCCAAGCGACTTAAAATAACAATGGCTTGCACTGGATTTGGAAGCCTGGAAGATACACGGGGCCTAAGTGTGCAGTTGCTGCTAATCCTCTAATTTCCCCCCACAAGGCTGATGTTAAACGCGATCAGTGACGAGCCCGGGGAGGCAGGATGGAGAACATGGCAACTTATGAAACACCCCACAATCGTACTGCTGCATGACACAATGCAGTGGTATTGATTTTACCTGAGCGCTGTTGTAAAAAAATCTCATCATGGTTGTCAACATGCTAATTCAAGAAGTCGGTCCGCTGCTGCTCGGTGCTGGAATCATACATCAAGCTGCAGGCTCAAAGCCGAATCAAATAAACCCTGCAGCTATAATTAGCTGTGGTCAAAGTCAATCACCAAACTCGTGACAGCGGATGTCTTGTGTTTAACAAGAAGCCAGGGGTGTATGGATACGTCGTATTTGAGAGGCGGGTCAGCAAAATGAATTGTTGTTCTGTCTCAAATTCAAGAATGACTGCACTAGGCAGTCAAATAAACAACAACTATTTTGAGACAGTCAAGCCAAGGCAGTGAGCAAACCATGTATGCAACATGTCTGTAATGCCTCAATCAGTCTGCACAGCCGTATTGTACAAAAATATGTTTTGAGTCCATTTAAAGAGCTTCTTTCATACGCAGTGGATTGTTTTGGTTTTTAAGGCACTTAGTGTTCTCAGGATGAAAATCTGACAAAAAGTTGAGTACTACCGGTAATATGACAGTAAGTAGGACTATTTCCCAGCAAACATTGGCGTGATCACTGTCTCATTGCAGTTTCTGTCGACAGTATGTATGTCCACCCCGCACCAATGTACTTGAAAACAATAGCCTGTCCTGCTGCGACATAGTCCAAATTTATGAATTGCAGTAAAAACTATATATATATATTTAATTAATAATTAATTTAAAAAAATACACTATACGACTGTATTTTTAGTGTGGTATCTTTGAAGGAAAAAAAAAATCACCTTTTAGTTGCCCCAAATTTCAAAGAATGCCAGTACAGCATCTGGAATGTACATTATATGATGTTAGAAGAATCTTTTGAACGTTTTTTTTGTTTATAGGTTTTCCCCAGGCTGAAGTCTTATTACATTTCTTCCACCGAGTACGCCACTCGTTCCTACTCCTTCTAGTTCCTACTCTTTGTTCTTGTACTCTTTATTTACAATTCTATTTTAACACTCGTGGCACATGCTCACCCAGTCTTCTTTGACCCACATTATTCACAGCAACTAGCTCATATCTCGATGGCCCAGTTGTGGTGATGGCAAATGATCAGACGGTGACAGGGGAGCAGATGGGATGCTGGAACTGTGGGGGGACGGGGACCAAGCTTATAAAAAGAAAATTAAATTAAATTCCATTATACTATACACAGAGTTTTGGGTTAACGCGTGACTCACTGACGGTTGGAGACAGTACCTGGGGTGGCAAGGTGGTGCCAGGAGGTTCAGGTGGGAGGGCAGAGGTTACACCCCGCACGCACGCACGCACGCACGCACACACACACACACACACACACACACACACACACACACACACACACACACACATACACTTCTAATTCAGGTTGAATTTTCTGCATACCCTCACACATTTTCCGCATGTCATGTGAATAACAGCGTAACCCTTTCGGGGACAGCGGTCACTACAGTGGACAACCTATCATGTTATGAGGTTAGAAGTTGTCATTATTTGTGCATTAAAGGGTTGATGTTGCACACCAACCCAGTCATTGTCGGCTATGGGTTTGTTTTGTTGGGACAAACGGTTTTTTTGCGAGTAGACTCATCACCGACAGCAGGTGCTATTAGTCGAGTGATCGCATCGTATGTAAATTGTAGCATATCACACTAAGCATGCACCTAGTCTCGCATAGCCATCATTGGCTTGCAGTCGGAATTATTTGAGGTATGTGCAAACTAAAAAAAAAAAAAAAACACAATTAAGATAGCACATTCAATTTTGATTGAACATTGCAGCTTGATGATGGTGCAACTTAAATTAGAGGCAATACTGTGACCTAAAACTTTTTAGGTTGAGTGTATTTTAAAATGGTACCAAAAACTACTGTATACACTGTGCTCACTTGCACCATGAAAAGTGTGAAACTCTCTCGAAATACAAAAATGAATATGTGCAAACATATTTCAGTCTTCTACAGTAGAAATGTATAAAACAGGGAAGTGAGATTAAGAAAAAGCACTGAAAACTACTGTACATTAAACCGAGGAATTAGTTTTTATGTACCCTTTATCCACAACTTGTTGCTCGGCTTGACAAAGGGGCAACACGCAGGCCATTCCGCCCGGTGCTCGATGGGAATTTTTCAATTCAGTTTGCCTACGGGGCGACTCCCTGAGCTGGGTAACCGAAAAACAAGCACCGTGAGCAGCCTCTTTGGCCAATGCGTGGGGCTCCACGTATGCCTCCGGGACGACTCCGAGAAATATGCACCACGTGTGGCCTCCTTGCCCAACTACGTGCTCGATCAACCCACCACTACACCGACTGAGTGGCAGCCTTGACCCGCAATCGGAGGACGCTTGCTCGCAGCCTCTCTGGCGCTGGAGATCGACCTGTGGACTGGAGGGGCCGTCCGCCGCTGGACACACTTTTTATACACACTATGGAGACAACATAAGGAACATTTGTGATATATTTTTTAAATTTAATATTGATAGATTCATTGCCAACATAGGGTGGCAAAACGTTTAGTCAAGTTTGCAGCTGCCACCTTTTGCCACTCTGTAAAACTGCCTACGGCATTACTGTCATGCATTACATTCAGGCAGTAGCGAAGTAATCTGATGAGATATTCATTATATTTTCATAATATTGTTACAGCTGCGGAGCCTTGTGACTGGTTAGAATTTTGGGACCACAAGAAAAAAGAATCACCAAGAGTATCTGATTCATTGCTTCATTATGTCATTCACTTTCCACTTGCCTAGAAAAAGTCACACATCAATCAAAGATGTGTCCACAGTCCAAGGACTCTCTTTTACCAACTCCACTTATTCTTATGAAATAGTCAGCAGCTTAAATGGCTGAGAAGTCATTGTATGTGAGACCAATCAGTGTCACTGTTCCATGAAATAAAATGCTAAACATATTCAAAACACAAGAAGGAACACACTTAATTAAAAAGCAGTGGTTAGGATTGTGAAGAAGTAACAGCCATTGTGCTTTTTTGATAAGATTTGAATGACTGTGCCATCAATTGCGGTATGCAAAATGCCGATCACGCTGATTGGCTGTTAGCTCATGAAATGCAAATCATTCCGCTTCTGCGCAGAAGACCTCCACTGGCCGATGACATGCCCCCCGCCGTCCTGTAATCCGCGCCAATGGACTGTGAAGACTCACAGCAACATAATCATATATACATATTTATAGCTTTCCATATACGAAAATGGACGTTATTTGATATAATACACGTCACAAAATTCCAAACTAAAAAAAATGTAATATGATTCAAATTATTAGTAAAAGCAGTCACTGAGCTAGAAGATGAAAAATGGTACCATACGTTGCCATAAAGGCATACAAATGTTTAAAATGTTATCTTCTCAATATTTTATTGATCAACTCATACACTCAAAATCTAAATCATTTCAAATGTCCCACATATTTCTATATTTTAAGTCAAAGCCTTGAAAATGAGTCATTCAAACTGTTGAGCAAAAGGCCCTTTGTTGTTCTTCCGTGAGAAATCTTTTTTCCCCCCATCTTGATGAATAAACCAACAGAATTAATTAGCATTTTAACAAATATCTCTGTATACCGCAGCTAATAGTGTTCATTCCTTAATTGAACAAACAAAGCTTCATCAAATATTAATCCCATTCCCTTGTAATTTTCAATTGCTCTTGATTAGAAAAACATTGAGAGGGAAAAATGTTGTTTTTGTTTTGTTTTTTTAATTTCCTTCTCTGAGCCCATTCGTTGCTGAAGTGGAGCCATCTGGATCAAGTCCATCAAATAAACAGCAAATAACTCAGTGAAAACCGATTTTCCTGCTACGTCCTCTTCTCTCTATATTCTTGCCACATAAAGGCTCTCCTCACATTTTGGAGTGTAACATCCTCTGACCCAAGATCTTAATCCATTAAGCCAGTTGCCATTTTATTTTATTTTTTTTACATTTTTAGGCTTGTTCAAATTTAAGTCAAGTTACACCAAGCCGTACAGATGAGCTCAGTTCGCCGCATTATGATTTCAAATGGGAAAGCTTGATCTGGCTTCAATTTTTACCACGGGGTGTGTAGGCGAGCTGCAGATAGCTGCAACGAGCAAGATGAATAGTGTGACAGTGTCACAGTAAACAAAGCGATGGAGGGGATCATGTATTTTGTTTTCTTGCTTTTTGGTGTGTGCTTTGAAGATAAATTTAAGATACCATTGGGACTACAGTGTGTGTGTGTAGTTCCACATTTTGGTCCTATGCCACTCTCTCGGTAGGTAAGAATCCAGAGAGGTGCCCAAAATTGTTGAAGGTATTATTTATCTTGCTATACTTTAGTAGTTTGGAATGAAATGCAACAGGATGTGTTGCTTAATGTAGGGAAATATTGCTTTCTCTCAAACATCACTCATCATACTTAGTACCAGGACAGTGAAAACAAAGTATCCCATTTTAGCTTCCAATAAACAGATGCTCTATTCAAGAGAATCACTCGGGTATGAAATTAATGAGAGTGACGTCGCTTTCAGCTTGAACTTCTGCACTTATTCATCAGCCCGTGTATGAAATATTTGTAGTTCCCACGTTTAAATTTATTGGTCAGTTTTACACTCCTGAAACACAGCCCCTTTGGAAAAATATGTAGATATGTTCATTTATTTCACACACATTCTTGTACAGTGGAAGACCTCTAAATAGTACAGTTCAGAAGCTGACCAAAATGTTGACGTGAAAGGCAAACAAAACCTTAAAGTGTGAAGCGCTGTCATGCTTAATGCTACGGCAACCACCGGTGTATCGCACCATATCTGAGGGAATTTAAAAGCATGGGTTCCACTGTTTTTACTTTGACTTTTTGTTGCATTTAAAAACTCTTATTCTAAAAGAATGAGAAAAATATCTCTTGAAAACTAGAGTCAGTAAATTTAGGAATCTGGATTTTTGACCTGCATTTCAAAGCTCTGCACGGAATTGAAAGCAGTCCGCGGAAATAAGGGTGAGGTGCAGAATATTACATTTACGTGTAGTTTTCATCCCATCAGCTCGATGTTGCGGTCAGACAGGCTACGTTCACACAGCAGGACTTGATGCCCATCCATCCATCCATTTTCTAATCCGCTAATCCTCATAAGGGTCGTGGGTGTGCTGGAGCCTATCCCAGCAGTCTTTGAGCAGTATGGGTTCACCCTGAACCGGTTGCCAGCCAATCGCAGGGTACACATAGAGAAACAACAACAATCCACACTCACAATCGCACATAGGGACACATTAGAATGTTTCATAAACCTGCCATGCATGTTTTCGGAATGTGGGAGGAAACTGGAGTACGCGGAGGAGAAACCCCGTGCAAACTCCACACAGGAAAGCAGCAATTGAACCCCAGACCTTTGCACTGTTATGTAGTGGACCAACATGCCGCCAGTAATGAATGGCGGACTGGCAAAATGTTGTAAATTGCCTACCTCCGTGTATCTCCATTTTTCCTATCTGTTTTCAATGGAGCGTGTGCTCATTAAGGCATTGCAGGTGAGCTGGAACCGATCGCAGCTGACTTTGAGCATGTGGCAAGGCATACCACACAAATTGCAAGTCAATACAGGGCACATGTAGACAAACAACCACTCACATTCAAATTCACACTGATGGACAATTTAGAGTCTTCAATTAATCTATCACACATCATGTTGTTAATAGAATGTGCACGGGAGGAGGTCGGGGTAGCCAGTGAAAAACCGACACAAGCACGGGGAAAACATGCAAACTCCACTTCGGTGGAATTGAACCCAGATCTTCAAAACTGTGAGGCAGCAAATAAGATAAGAAACCACTTGTCCACTGTGCTGTCAATCAATTCCTTTGTGAAAAAAATGTTTGGAAATAAAAACAAATTGGAGGCCAATCATTACCCCGGATAAGAGTTTGAGTGCACACGCTCCTTTTTACAGTATACTGTATTCATTTTTAAGGTTTAAGCCAGCCATTGTCCAATGGAAAGACGTATTAACTCTCCTAATTGGCAGTCTGCAGCCCAGTTATTGCCAGAACATTAATAACATACGCTCCACCTTCAGAAGCTTAAAAAAACGTGAAACAATTGGCGTTAGACCAAGAAAAAAATGGCCATCAAATTATACCATTGGGATATAATTGCTATACATAAAAGCCACAGTATTTCATTGCAATTTCATCATACAATCTGCTCCAGTCAGACAATGACTTTTTGCCTTTGACAAATTCCATAAGTTAACACCCACATGGTTATAATCAAAGGTGAATTGCACAGCCTGTGGCAATTGACTTTCATGACGTTAACAAGTGGCTGTTGCAATTTCAGAACTTGGGTCAAACACCAGACCGAGACTGGATGCTGCAGAAGGAGAAGTAGGAGTGCATCAAGGTCACTTCACCTGGAACATCGACGGCTGTACAGTAACAGAGATGAATATGTGATCTCCTTGGAATTTATTGATATGGAGTCAGGAAATATAAATGATGGGTCGTTTTTGTAATTGAAGAAATGGCTTGTTTCAAGGCGATTCAGAATTGTCTTTCTTCTTGATGAGAAATCACTCACCTGTGTGTATTGTTGGGCAACAATTTCAACCCACGGGTGTTGTCACAAACACGTGCAAGACACCGCGCAGTGTATATTTCACAAAGCCAGAAAGGTGTGGAAAAAGTGGTTACCTCGGTGACGATGTCAGCGCGTCTCTTGGTGTTTTTTTTTTTGCTTTCCGGCGTTGATGTTGATGATGGGGATGAAGATCATGCCAAAACATGGAACGCACTTTTGCACACGAAAACGGTAAGAAAAAGAAATGGTCCGTTGCTCCTGTCGTTTCTCTGATTGGTAGACGAATGCAGTTGAGAAAGGGAGTCGAGACGCTACCACTGCTCCTTCTGACGCATGTGTGCACAGACACGCGTGGAACTAGAGGAGGTGGGGGTGGGAGGGGGGGAGTGAGTGAGAGAGAGAGAGAGAGAGAGAGAGAGAGAGAGAGAGAGAGAGAGAGGGACGGAACCATAGAGAGAAAGAGAGAGAGCGAGAGAGACAGACAGAGAATGAGAGAAAAGTGTCAGACTGGAGGGGGGGGGGCGAGTACTGGCAGGTCAAGGTTCTCTCTTCACTTATGGGTGATGCCTCTACGATCAACCACAATCCTGAGATCAACATGCATGTTTTAGTGCAAGGAAGTCACATTAAAATGGAAAATCACCTTTTATATAATTGTATGTTTACTTACCACAAATCAGGAAACAAAATCATTTGTTTTCCTCAAGCTTGCTTTCCCTTGGAGCTAGAAGCGTTGGCCAGCCGAAAAAAGCACACATACATATTGGCAGCTATCAATAGGAGCTGTTTTCCATATCAAATTAGAGACAAAAGAGACCCAAATCAGAGCACAGCTTTTTTACATATCGAATAATTTTTAATATCCACAAAACAGACAGTTCAAAATCACAGTTATTTCCGACCAATGAAAATATTTTGAAAACAGACATCCTGGTGGTCTCATATATGAGACAAAAGCATAAAAAAGTCAAAACTGTGGGACATGTGGGTAGCACGACTCACGGTCAATATGGTTGAGGGTTCAAATTTCACCTGAGCACCTCCTGTGTTCACTCCTTGTTAAGTGTATTTAGTGGTTGTGGAAGGGCTGTCCATCAGGAAGTCAAATCACAGATTCAGGAGTAGCAGTGCAGTTTCCGTCCAGGCTGTAGAATGAATTTGACTCCAGTGAGGTTTAGATTCCACCGAGGTTAACATTTGTCACCAGTTCTGTTCATAACCTACAGTTTATATCATATTGCACAGTGAATTGTATGGTATGGCTATACCAAGAAAAAAAAGCACAGATGTAATGCAGCAATGTAATACATAACATACTGCCAACAATACAATAATAATAAAAAAAGAATTTAAGGCGATCCGATACGTCTACGGACACAATACGTTCTAATGCAATTGGAACATGACAAACAATAAGGCCAGCATACTGCTCATGCAGACTCTGGGAACACACTTTGGAAAGAGGGAAAGTGCACAATGTCAGAATGGGATTCTGAAAAAGAAATGTGTTGATATACCTCAGAGCATTTTATGACGGGTCAGTGTGTATCTAACAACCTGATCAAAAACACTGATGACTTCCTGCCTGAAAATGTTGCAGCAGATGGATGGCTAAAAACATAAGAGAAGCCAAATAGAGGGCAAGTGAAGGGTTCATTTATATTTTAGTAGGCCCGTCGGACACAGCGAGGAAGTCAGGGATCATCTCTGATGGCCTACAAATGCATGGTGTTGGTAAGGCCTGCTGAAGGTTGACAATGCCAATTATATCTTGAGGATGTGGAATTGGGTATAGCAAAAAAAAAAAAAAAAAAAAACAATGAGTAATGTTTTGAATGTAAATGTGCTCAATCTTCTATCAGACACCTGCTTTACATTTACAGCGATGAGCTCCTTCGCTGCATGCTCAAAATGAACTTTTCATGCTGACTCAGAGGCTTTGATAAACAGACTCTTACATGAAATATAATTAACAGGGCTCCAGATTGCCCCAAAACGGTGGCATCTTGCCCCTAAAATTTGAGAGAGTGCAACCAAATCGTTCATCTTCTCACACATGTAGAAACGATATATATATATATATATTTTTAATTCTTGATTTTTTTTTTTTTTTTTGCTGGCATACTTCAGATCCAGACTTTTGTCCATTTCTCAGTAATATATGGGATGCTAGCACCTTATTTGTTAAATTCATATATATTTTAGCATCCTAATGCTACAGTTCAAGTATATTCAACACCAATGGGTGGCACAACTCTGATTGCAAACAGGCTGAAATCTAGTCGACATAATAGACACAGTTCAGCCTTGTCCCATCCCAGCCTGTAAATTGAAAGAAAAAAGAAAAACACTCCTGATGATGAAATTTTCATGAAGCAGATAAAGCTGAGCATAGTTTCCGAATCCCTGGGCAACTTGCATCAGCTTGTACAGATAGTTCAATCCGAAAGCACACAGAGGACGGATGTCTTGTTAGCTGAGGGAACCTAATATGTTTGTAGTGGATCCTCCCAACGGTATGCATGTACCATATGTGACATGCTGCTTCAAGAATAAGTGACTCTTCTTCATCACAGCATGTCATCGTCCTTTATCTGTCAATACAATGATGCCCCTCTGTGAGTGCTACAAAAGGCTGGGAGACGAGAGACACCGCATGGGAATTCACCAGCTCTGTCTTGTGTTAACTGCTGCGGAGAGATTTGTACTAAGACACTGCAGAAATTGAAATACGTGTCGGTTAGATCTGAACAGCGTTTTCCGCAACCCAAATTTGAACCAGGTCTTTTGGGATGAAATACTTTTACACTGACCATCACAATGTAGCCTGATTACATACACTATAACATCCCCTTCGGCGTCACGCGAGGGCTTCACCCATCCAAAGATTGAAAGTGTCACCTGTACCAGGGGTCCTTTCACCATCTCACCGATGATATTGTTTGTCATAGAACAAAATGAGTAGGAGTCACCCTAATATGCATTTTAACCTCTAAAGCCTAGAACCAGTTCTTTGGCACACTGGCCGGATCACATACGGTACACGTGCATATGTCAACCAACTGTGTCAGTCTACCTCCTCCATGTCGAACAAAGGTGAGTCATTCTGATCATCCAAGTGCATTAGCGATCTCGACTCATGTTTTAACAAGTGACGCCTCTCCCAAGGGTCCTTACAAACACATGTACGGCCTCGTGGCTGGCCATCCTTTCGCAGTACCATTTTCAATCAACAACAAAGAACCACTGCGTCACGCTGTTGCCATTTGTGGTGCTGTTCTTTTGTAATTTGATTATTTTTACAGTGTTTCAATAGCAACTGCATTCACTCTATTTGTCGAAATTAATCCAGAAGGGCCTAATAATATAAAATACAGTAGATAGGATTCAGAGTTTCATTAATATTTTAATGTGAGCAGAGTAACGGACTGGTGCTTCTTCATGATTGATTGGAAAGGTAATCATTACATACAACAATGTCCAAACTATGGCAGTTCAGTTTACAGAAGCTAAAATATGTCTGTATTTGGTGTTGTTATGTGTCAACCTTTTGTTCTTTTAGTGCTTTTTGATGTCCTTTATCAGCATATGTACGGGTTTCGAGATTGATTTACCATTTTTTTCAGACGATAAGGCGCACCTACTAGCCTTTAATTTTCTTTAAAATCGACACTGCGCCTTGCAATCCGGTGCGCTTTATGTATGCATGTCGGCTTTTCAGGTCGTCATCTTTAAGTCAAATTCCACACCCGAGCGGCTAAATAATTAACGTCCCGACTACCGTGGCGGTGGGATTGCTGCCATCCACAGAAAATCCATAAAGACACCTTTATCACCATCCAACCCCCTTCCTCTTTTGAACACCTGTCCTTCAGACTCTCCTAAACCCCATATCATCTCAGTCATTCACCCGCAAAAAACAAAAAAAAAAACGATCCCAGCTTTTCTCTGGCGTCCGCGTGTCAGTTTCGTCAGTGTGAATGTGAGTCTATGTGTGTCAATGTACAGTATGCTTCAAACTATTGTAGAACAGTTGAGTGTGCACCCTTCCAATACTGAAACTGTAAGGGAAGTGGGAATGGTGTGGTGTTCTGTTTGTAGATGACATTTTTTGGAAATGAGGGAATGAGTTTAGAAATGGAATGTGTGTGCATGGTGGGCACTTAAAGTCACAGTGTGTGCTGAGAGGGTCAGTGCAGAGCGCAATTGCTCACATGCGCATCTTAGAGGCAACACTGGTTGGGACAGAGGAAAAAAGAGGAGCCAGCATGAATAATAGCAAGTGAGGAAGTTGCCGTATCTGATGTGTGCATTGTTCAGAGCTGTCAACCAAGATCGCACTTAGCAGCCAACACAACCACCGGCCACCAGATCAACTAACGGTGTTTTTTTTTTTTTCAACTGACGGAGGAGCCGTTCCTCTGCTTCGCTCAAAGCAATTCCCCATGTAGGTTGACAGCAAACAAAAGCATGGGAGACACTGTCTGAACCTACCATAATAGTGCTAATCTGTCAATATGGTACAATTAGAAGAAACGTTTTGACATGTATTGCTTCACAAAGATAAACCGATGCATTTCACGATTCGAAAAATGCAGTATGAAGTACAGTACATGAAATACTTTGCTGCTGGTTACAGTAGCTGACTAGTCAATAAAACCTGAAAAAACACGAACTAAAATATCTTCAACAGCACAAATTCAACAAAAGCCTGTCATTGTTTTGTTTGTGACATGCCGAGAATACACACTTAACACATAACCATTTTCAGGGAGCAAAAACAATAACTGTTTTATTCACCCTTGCTCAAAGTTCTCATTTTGAGGCCCTTTTTAAAATGTAAAATGCAATTGTTGTGTAAGCAAATGGCCAATATTAATGTTAATAGTTAGTGTTCCTGCCCAATAGCAGACCTAAATCAAAAGGTCAATGAACTACCACCTCCATTTAACTTCATGACTCTGTTCAACAATGATTTTACTTTTATAAGGGTGAGAGGAAGGAGATGAAACATCTAAAGCATTTCTTATGATAGTTGGCTGCTATTTTCTCAGCATGGCGACATGATGGTTTTGCTGAAGAGGCAGCTGATCATGTCCTTCCTCCTGACCTCTCACTCTCCTGCTCATTGACCCTGTACAGATGACTTGAATTGTAGATTGCTCTGATTATCCATTGAACAAAGCCCAATCATGGAGTCTACATTTCACCTATAATCCATGAGGCCAGCTGGGTGTTGTCACATGGGAGCACTGTAGTATCAAAATTAATCCTATTAGATCAACTGTGAGGACAATATATTTTTTGCAAACTAGTAACACCCGAGTATAAATAAAGCTGCCTTGTTCTCACCCAAAGTGAGCTAGAATTCAGCACACCCGTGACTCTAGTGAGAGGCTGTACAGAGAACAGATGGATGGACTGATATACTGTATTGACGTACTGTAGTAGGGTTTCAATTTTGTGAGGCAGCATGGGTTCAGTTTCCATGAAATAATGGTTGGAATGTGAGTGTGAATGGTTTTCTTTCGCCATTGGTGCCCAGCAATTGACTGCCAACTAGTCTAGAGTGTAGTCCGCCTTTCACTCAGTCAGCTAGGATGGGCTTCACTTCCACGAAGGATGGATGTATGAATAATACATATTAAATAAACATAATGCATGACGAAGTGGTTAGCATGAGGGGGGATTGGCGTAAAAACAGATGTAATTTAATTTTCGTGCCAGCGTCTAGTGTGTTTGGGGCCGTGTTGTGCCTGCCTGGGCGTGCCAGCGCACGATGCAGCCTCACCCCCTACGCTTCTGCTAATTTGGTGACAGAAAGTACTTTGTAGTCTGCAGTCAGCGTAAAATTGTGCGCATCTTCAGTTTTGTGCCAAGGCAATGGTTCTGTGTGTTTGTGAATTTGGTAGATGTGCTACGCCTCCCTGGGTCTTACTTTCGCGCCGCCAAGCGCATCTCACAATTTGATGACAAAAAAATTCTCATGTGCACAGTTAGACTGCACTTTGCGCTAGATTTGCTTCAGTAACAAGAATAGGCTCCAAAGACTCCAGAATGACCTTCAACTTGCATCAGAACAGCACCTGCCTGCATTGACATGCCAAGGTTTTGTTCATACATTCAGAGTTGACAATGTGGCACCTATTGCCATGTGAAACACATGCACGTAATAGGCAGTCTGTCTGGCATGTGAAAATTGAGTTTTTTTTCTTTCTGTGTAGGACTATCTCACCTTATTGCTATGTGAAATCTGACCTAGCTGTAGGGGTTCATTATTCTGTTCTTTGCCTGCTGCTGGCCAAGAGTGCAAACGACCAGGCAGGCTTCAAAACCAATTCAGAAGTGTAAATGATGGATAGATGGCTGCATTTATCAGATGACCTGAGTTCAACCAGTTATTACTCACCCATCAATGAAAGTTATTCACATAGTACACACTGTGATAGGCAGGGAACATATTTTTTTTTCTAATAACCTAATACTTTCCCATTTTAAAATTGTATAGATGTACCTTATGAAACTATTTCTGTCCGTTCATCCATTCATCCATCACCGGTCCTAATTTCCAATCGAAGGAGACCACATCTCATGAATTTGTGAAATAAATATTGACGGGCAATGATTCATGTACCTGTGTGTTTGTTTAAATAATCCACAATCATGCCTCCAAATATTTGATGAGTTGTAAAGGCTTTTTTTTTCAGGATATGCTGTGAATATGGGCATGTGTTTGCATATTTATTAGCTTTTAAGACTTGACAAATAACTGCGTTCATGGCTGAACAGTGGATTCAATTCAAGCTATGATTATGGGAAAGCACAGACTTCTGCAAATGGACTCGGACATTCATCACCCATTTATGCACCCTAGAGCCTGCAATTTAGCACACCTGCACAAATCTCATAATGCAAAAGCGCATATACAGAGCAGAGGCCATTGACAGACTTATGTTATTACATGCCGGCAAAGTCCTAATTATTTCGGCTGCTGGAAGGCCAGGATTGCCACAGAAAGGTGATTTTGCGCTGGCAGTCCAGCATTGTTCATGATAACCCTTTTTTGTAATGCACCCGTTTTTACTGCATAGAGCACTTAAAAAACAACCAAAGTTATAACAAAGTTTTGGTGTACGTTTGAATGGAAACTAAGAAATGCATTTTTCTTACGCTGTTACTTCAGCCGGCGCTGAGTAACATTCATACCAAAGGAGTGGTTCAAATCTCTTGTCCTCAACACTTTGGCTGCACCGGGAAATTCTGTCCATAAATTATTGTCAACAGAATCTGTGACAAAGGGCAGCCTTGGAGAAGTCCAACCCTCATTGGAAAAGATTGTGACTTGATGCTGTCAATGCAGTAAGTACAAACAATATTGCATAAGGGTTTAACATATCCCATTTACTCAACACTCTGTCCCAATACGACGTACCTGCATTTTGATCTTCAGATCACTAGGCAATGTAAAATTTACTGAGTATGAAACAAGTGGGCTGATCCAATTGACTTTGACGTGTGTGTATGTGTGTGTGTATATATATATATATATATATATATATATATATTTGCATGACATAAAATCTCTGGTTGGAAGATGGTCAGTAACTTTACTTTATAATGTACAGTATCCAATGTCATCAGCGCTCAAATCATATCCAGGGGAATCTCTTCATCTCACCATCAAGGTCTGACCCATCAGGTCTGTACACTATGTACAAAACTTGATGAAACTTGCTGAAAAACTACAGCTTGTGTCCGTTAAATATTTATACTTGAACTCCTATGGAGCCATTTAGCTTCTCATGCTTTATTCATTTATAGTAATATGACATCTGTAATGGACCTGTCAGAGTCACTGGGCCGTCGCCGTTGCCCTCCGTAGTGTACTCAGTGAGGACAGATGGTTACTGAAACATGCACATAGAAAACTAAGTTACATTTTATTTAATAAAATTAGAGGTACAGTACTACAACAAGTGTTTTTGTAGCCGATGCTGAAGTTAATTGTGTCTTAAAGTATAAAAAGCCACAACGCGATGTCGAGTAGTATCTGCGCAGATTCTAACCTGCTTTAGTAAAGAATCTGTCCTTGCGAACTTATGCTACTGAAACTGCAGCTTTAAATCCCATGCACCTCACGTTGCATTCTTATTAACAAACACAATGCATTAACATGCAGTTGAGACATCCTTAAGGTCTCGCTGCATACAAAACATTTGCCAATGTAGGCTGATAAATAATTGCACGTTGTGTTTTATCCTTCCAGTTTAATATATGAATGAAAATACCTTACGTTTCTTGTCTTTCCTCAAATTCTAATTTGTTGTATTCCCTTGAAATACACCAATTGTAATCCCACTGCTACTGTGGTGATCTGCCAATCAAGTGTGAATTGATTTCTCCCTCCCTCAGGCTGGTTGGTGGTGGCCAGTCAGGCTGATCAGCTGCACCAATGTAAACCTCCACTACAAATGCTTGAGCTGCGCACTGCGGTTTGCCAGTGCGTCGTGAATGAAGAGTCACAGAAACCCCTTCAGGCTCAAGCTGTGGAATTCACAAAATTCTATTCAAGTCTGCTCTGTTTCTTCCAGCTCTGGGACGACATAGACGATTGGAGATAACTACCTCGCCCGCTGCCTCACCAAAAGACTTTCCTGTTCATCTGAAACTTCCCAGTCTACCTGATCTTCTAATGCTACTTGAACCTGTCTATTGCATCAGTTTGATGCTTGGATGGCTTTCTGCCATCTGGATCCAAAAACTGTCTGATCTTAACAGCTAGCTTTGGGGCTAACATTACTGTTCAGGATCAAATACTGTACGAATTTTTTGTTTTATGACCAGACTTGTCTTGACTACCAGTTATGAGGTTTGGAGGGGAAAGTACTTTTTTCACACACTGATAGATAGTTTTGCATTTTTTCTTAAACAAATATAAACAGTGTTTTATCATTTTTACTTGGGTATCCTTTGTCTGAAATTTACATGTTGTTCATCTTTAATGTTAAAGCTAGAGGGGTGGGGGGGGGGGATAATAATTTGAGAAAAGTCACATCCTGACAAATAGTATTTATTATATTTTGCTGCAATTGTGAAGCTATTGTCTGACGGCAACCAGAAGGTGCATAAGGCCAATGTTTGTCGAGACCAACTCACAGAACATACTAGAGTTTGAGACATGATGGAACGCTTCCCCAGGCATTTCAAATCAATTCTTTGCTCCAGGTTTGTGCCACATCCATTTGTGCGACAAAATTTTGACAGAACTGTGCAAAACAACAGTCTGAAAAAGGACAAAATGAGAGAGTGACGATGCATTATGGCAGAAAACACTGCACAAGTTTTTAAAATGGACAGGAAGGGCAGTAAAGAGGCATTTGCAGTTGATGGAATTCTTGCGGGTCAGAGATACGTCGCAAGCAAGCTACCGGCGCGAAATCTCATTAACATTGATGGCTGTGCCATCCAACCTTTTGCTGAAGTCCGCAACCTGGGGATCTCATCTGTTCTCCAATTTATCGTTCCAATTCTGCATTAAATTAATTTAGAAGTCAGCTTTCTTTTACCTTAAAAATACAGTATTTCCAGACTCTCGCTTAAGGTCTCTTTCGCAGGCACCCTCATCTATTCCCCAATCACTTCTCGCCTGGATTATCGCAGTGGAGTCCTGCAAGGGCTGTCTCGCAAGGTCCTGGAGAATCTTCATTATGTCTAAAACGTTGATGAGGTTCTCACCTACTCAAAATTGTGGCAGGAAATTCCCCCGACCCTCATCCACCTTCAAGTTGTGGAGTGTAGTCAAACTTAAGCGAATGACCTGTAAAACCCTGTACGCCTATGCACCACCATACGTCCATGTCCTTACAGCCCTGCCCAGATGCAGATCTGCTCTTTATCCCGAACACCCAAGTCTGGCTGTTTGGTGATAAAGCCCTTGAGGTCTGTAAGCCACCACTGCTGGAACTCCTTACCTGCTAGAATCTGGAATGCTGCTTCCCTCTGTCATTTTTAAACGACTATCCAAGCACCATCTGTTTGCAAAAATATACTCAGCAACACAATTACACTCGGCAGACAATAGGTTCTATGACAGCAGCTCAAGTCAACTGCACAGTATTCATCTTCGGCGCTGCGGAACCTGCTCGAAGGGAACAGTTTCAAGTGAGAACACACATACTATATACTTCCTTCAAAGTGGCTTTGTTCCATGTAAAAGTTCCCGTTTCAGTGTCGTCAGTCTTAGGACAGACGGACACTAAATAATTCAGTGTGCAGTGGGACATCATTTAAACTGGAAGTAAGAAGGCTTTTGGTGAAAAGAAGTACTGGTGCAATGGATAAATGATCTAATGACATGTCTTCATCTTTTAAATCGAGATTAAATCTTCACACCGCCTCATCTGGATGCTCTTGATCAACTGTGTTGCTTTTGCGTCATTAAAAATATACTATCTTACTGCAAGGTCTTCTTTTGTAAAAGGCAATGACTGTTTTTGTAGATATAGATGATTCACTGTTTTCTGTCTTTTTCGAGTTCATAAAGGTATACTTTTTCACATCAATGTGGGTGCCTGTCAGGCAGGAGTAAAAATACTTATCTTCTATTCAAGCATTTCAGTCGGCACAACAATGTAAATGTGAACTTTCATGCATACAACACGAGGGTGTCAAAAGATGTGATTGCCAAACAAAAGCACACCTGCAATACTCCATCTTGTGCTCAAAAATAAAGTTCATGCAAAATGTTCCTCTTTTGCATTTGGGAATCTGAAAAGGGGAAATGTGCATTGAGCACGGTTTGTAAAATAACCAACATGATTGTTTTTAAAGAAACAATAACAACAGCACGTTAATCCAAGCAAAACTGACAGGCTATTCGTATGCAAAACACTGACACAGTCACAATCAAATGAGCAGGTGCCTGTCTCAAAAAGTTCGGGAGTGCATTTGTGTGGGGAATCTGAATTGTGTCACCAACATGTGCAGGCACCTTGGCCTTTATACCTGAATAACTTCCAGCTAAATGGACCCTCTGTCTTTTCTCTTGTCTGATTTGGCAACAATTAAAATTTAATATGGAAAAGCCCACCACACAAGAGTTTTTAGAGCCTTCGATTTTCATCATAACAAAGAGCAACATAAAATTGGACTCGGCTTAATCCTCACAAGTGTCGCGGGGGGTGCTGGAGCCTATCCCAGCCGTCTTCGGGCAGTATGTGGGGGACACCCTGAATCGGTTGTCAGCCAATCGCAGGGCACACAGAAACGGACAACCATCCACGCTCACACCCACACCTAGGGACAATTTAGAGTATACAATCAGCCTGCCATGCATGTTTTTGCAATGTGGGAGGAAACCGGAGTACCCGGTGTAAACCCAGGCAGGCCCGAGGAGAGCATGCAAACTCCACACAGGGAGGCTGGAGCTGGAATTGAACCTTTGGACCACCGGGCCGCCCCATACAATAATTTAACATGAAAAATACAATTTGTCGGGCCTGAATTCTATACTCCTTCAACCAATGTTAATTGTACTCATTGTACTGAAAGATCTGACTTCCTTGTTTTCATTATTTTGAACTTAAAATACATTTAAAAAAATCACTGTATTGTGATTTGTAGAGACTGTTTTCACAAGAACAAGGTAGTAAACACCTGAGGCACAATGATTTGCAAGTCGTGATTCTCCCCAGGTCTTATTCAAAACCAAAAGGTCCTTTTTTTTTCCCCATGAACACATATACTTGATTTGAGTTGTGTTGAGTTCCGGAACAAAGGGGCTTTCACTGTTCAACGCACATCATTCGTCAGTCGTAATCGAGCTCCTGGTCTTGTGCTCAAGATAAGCTTTAATCAAAGAGTTTTTTTGAGTAGTTTGACCTCTACTACAAAAAATGCAAATTCTCTGAATGTTCTTGGTTGACGGACTGACTTTGAATTGTCATTAACATTCCCTCTGCAGGCAGCACTGTAGTCCACCGGTTAGCACATCTGCCTCACAGTGTAGAGGTGCGAGGTTTTATTCCAGCTCTGGCCTTCCTGTGTGGAGTTTGCATGTTCTCTCCGTGTCTGTGTGGGTTTTCTCTGGGTACTCTGGTTTCCTCCCACATTCCAAAAACATGCAAGACAGGTTAATGGAACACACTAAATTGTCCCTAGGTGTGTGTGAGAGTGAACGCGGATGGTTGTTTGTCTGTATGTGTCCTGCGAGTGGCTGGCAACCGGTTCAGGGTGTCCCTTGTGAGGATAAGTGGATCGGAAAATGGATGGACGGATCGATTCCCTACGCACAGGAATAATCACACATAAAATTACTGCATCTGAATAAAGTCAAAGAGAGGAAGGCAGGGTATTATTGATGCATTGAATAAACAGTTTTCAAAAGATACCCAATTAGCTGTAACTCCTCAATAGACCATAACCACAAGCAATTTCATCTCAATAGGGCATAGAGAGAACATCAGAGTAATTCAAAATGGTAGTGGGGCTTTAGCGAGTTGGAACACAATTGGAGTGAGGGTGATTTTCTCTGCTCAGATTACTGATGCATGCTTGACCAAGTAGGAACAATGAGGATATTAATTAGGAGACACGCTCACCCACCTGTTTGGAGCTTTTATCAGCCTGAACCATCTGCAGGCGAAAGCAATCTCACAAATAGATATTTGAGTATGCCAAATCGCAAATGGGAAAATGTTGCAGTCATGCCCCATTGAGTTAAACATTAACAAAAAAAGAACATCATGGATCTACAGAGTACAATGCGATAATTGAGAAATTCAACGATCAATGGCTTCAGTTTGCGGGAATTCCAATTTGACTTTCAATTTAAGAGGGTTCGTTCTTTGTAAGGAGGAACAGGGGAATTATGGGCTGAAAGATCTCGTTTTGTCAGGTAGACTCAATTTTTCATTTCACCCTGCTAAAGGGGAACTATTCATTTTGGCGTGATTGCGTATGCCATCCACTTCTCCTTGAAATTTGAAATACAGCAGCTTTAATTGCAAACAACTTTGTAAGCATTCTAAATTAATAGATTTGGGACAAGTAAGGAGAGTTCTTACTCATGTTTTTAATTCAGCAAGGTAAGAGTAAAATTTTTATGACTTGCGACAAGAGAAACGATAAGGACATCAAAACCATCAATGCGAGCAATGCATGTGTATATTGTTTGTACTTTCATGTACGCACTACACAAACTATGTGTATGACTGTGTTCAATTGTAATTCGGTCCAAAGTAGTAAAGGGTTGATAATGGTTGGAATTCTTAATCCGTTTTCACTCTTTCATGGATGTCAGAACAGCAATCATCAACATCACACCCAAGATTGCTTAGTCAAATCATATATGGGGAGTTTGCATGTTCTCCCAGGGCCTGCGTGGGTTTTCTCCGGGTAGTCTGGTTTCCTCCCACATTCAAAAAAAAAACCATGCATGGCAGGCTGATTGGAGACTAAATTGTCCCTAGGTGTGAGCGTGAGCGCGGATGGTTGTTCTTCTCTGCGTGCCCTGCGATTGGTTGGCAACCGGTTCAGGGTGTCCCCCGCCTACTGCCCGGAGACAGCTGGGATAGGCTCCAGCACTCCCTGCGACCCTATAGTGAGGATAAAGCGGTTTGGAAAATGAATGAATGAAATCATATATGGTACTGCCAGTCAAAATTTCAAACACTTGCCCATGCCCCACCACTCACTGTCAGTACTTTCATTATTGTTCTAATATGTGCTACAATGTTTTTCTAATCCTTTTTCACTGTCTTTGGCAACGACTTGGCAAGAAGTTTCCAGGTCAAGTCAAATTCTGAATCATCGGTATCAGGTTACAATGAGATTGCGGAAGTACTTCAATGCATTTATGCACACAACATTTACAGCTCTGACTAGTAAGAACAGCAAAGGTCAGACAATCTATGGTGCCTTTAGGTGATCTGGATCGTGAGCTGCAATCATAGGCGAAACCTTTTTTAAGTTCCTCTGTAATGTCAAATTTATCGTGTTTGAAGTATAAAGTTTATTAAAACCTGTGAATCTTTACTGCCAGAGAGAAATCCTGCCTGTGAGTCTGTGCAATAAAAACCTTGCCTTACAGGTGTAAAGACACTTTACGATTGTGGAGAAATTGGAGTTTTGGACCAATGTTTGATAATAAAACAAATTATTTGATATGTGCATGACTTAAAGCATTCATATAAACAAAAGTACAACAAAACTGATTTTGAGCGCATCGGTTAGAATAAAACAGCTACAAGTAAATGCAATTTGGCGAACAGTGTTATAAGACACATGAGATGCATTTAAATGTGAAAACCTCAGGTGTTTTGGTGGAACATAAAATGAAAGAAAATATGTTAGAAAGGGACAGTAAGGCGTTTAAAAAAAATACAACCAGGCTGACTGACGGACTAACTGACAGACTTGTGGACCAATGAAATTTACCTGTGATGGAAGCGCGTTGAAAATAACACGATGGACTGACCGACTGACGAATAGAGTTTGTTTTGGCTTGAAAAAATTGAAGGACTGACGAATGACGCACCGGGAAAATTTTGTAAAATGCCCACCTCTGGAAAATTTAGTTGCCCGTACATTAGTTTTACTTCGTTCAGTTCAGGCAGTGTGGGTTCAGCTCTCACTAAGGGATGAAGTAAAAGTGAATACTAATGGTTACGCGTCTCAATACGTACCCTGCGCGGACTGTCAAGGAACCTCAGGTGCAGTTCACCGTTAGCTCAAACTCAGCTGTGATGAATTTCAGCACCCGGGACCCTGAAAAGGTGAAGCGGTGAAGAAAATGGATGGATTATTGTTGGAATGGAAGATAAACAGTCCAACTATTTTCATCACCAAACACTGTGGCTACTGGTTTGACCAACCTCTAATATTAGCATGTGGAACGTAGTTTTATATCGATACATATTCTTTACTCGAGTTGAACTAAGGGATATTGGTAAAAAGTCAATTCAAACAGAGTAAGTAAATCATGTCAGTGTTTGAGCCAAGTAGTTTATTACCTCCATTCAGGGTAAGTAAGTGGAAAATGCTCTAAATGCTATGTTCAGGTCGACATAAGGTAGGATTGCAAAGGATGAAATCACATTGTCCATAATTGGAGTCCTTTTGCACGCATCATTAGGTAGAATGTGGAGATTAGGCAAATGATATTAGACTCATTTCGTGCTGCGCTGATGAGCTAATTTACACAATTGGCCTTGAGAAATTGTCCATCTACTTTCAGGGAAGGGATGTCGTCAGTTGTGTGTGTGATGCGGCCAATTGGAGGCTGCCTTGCCCCTCCCGATGGTTGGTCCATGTGTGTGCCCATCTCCTCTATGTCACACATAGAACATATGTCGCACTATGTTTGTATTTTCTCTTTAAACAACTTGTGACCTTGGGCTGTGTGTAAAATAGTTACATCAAGGTCAATTCATGGTACAACTTGCATTTTTCATGTGAGCATTGCTTGTAAAAAGTAAGAGTTTCTATAATCTGAAAGACAAGTCGGCATCTTGACCTTATCAACAAATTCACTAAACACATATCAGTCTTCAAATTTATGGTATTGAGTTACATGTAATCAATACAGAGATTACATTAGTTGTGCAAAACTATAACATGGGTTGAGCCACTTCGTTACAAAATCATTTCGTGGGCCGGATTGAACATATTTGTGGTACTGATCCGGTTGGTGGGCCGTGCATTTGGTATGTCTGCCCAAGAGACTGTTATAACCACACTATTTCCCTTTCCCACACCATTTTGTCAAAGAGCGCATCAGGTTGAAGTAATCTCTCCTCCTTCTTCCTCCTATTGTTAGTCGTTAAATGTTCATAACCTGCACATAGACTGGGTGCCCTCATCCATAGATAGTTGGAGCGCTTTCGGTTATGCTCATCGTCTTCATTCCGTGTTCTCTATGTTCTATGCTTCTTATTCACTTTATCTTCCTGATTTTTCTTCGGTTTACCGTGAATTTCATGACTTGGGGGAAGTATTTCGAAAGTCGCGAGGACTTTTCCTTACCCTTACCGCCCGTATGACTGCGCCGTCGACTTATTCCCTGGAGCCTCCTTACCTTCCAGTAGACTTTACAATCTGTCAGAGAGGGAGGCCATGGAGAACTATATCAGTGACTCTGACTGCCGGATTCATCCATACCTTCTCCACTCCTCTCGTTTGTGACAAAAAAGACAAGATCCTTCAACTACTTATCAATTACAGAGGACTTAATGACATAATCATTAAGAACAGGTATCCAACTTCCCCTTATCAATTCGTTCTTTCCGCCTCTCAACCAAACCAACACATTCACCAAACTAGGTCTTTGCAGCTGTTCCGGCCCACGATATTTCGCGGTTGTTGAATCTCGCGGATGTTGAATCTGTTTTTTCTGTGTCAGGAATTAATCTTTGTCTGTGTGCAGGAGCTCTCCGCCGCTCCTTCCTGATTGGTGGCCCCCATCCCAACCTCAGCCAACCAATCAGTGCAGGGGAGAGTGACCAGATTAGCAAATAGTTTCAGGTGTGCCACCACCTGAAAAGATTAACCAGTACTGTTTAAAGGACTCTGTTGCTTTCAGAGTCGGGCTAAGTGTAATCAGTCGTGAGGCTCGCTGCGTCGTGTGTGTTGTCTTGTTGTGTATTTGTCAGCCCTTGTTCTTCATGTGCGTTCTGGTACCACTGTCTTTTGTTTTAGTGGAGCAAATGAGTTATTCGCTATAACCATGAACCATTCATTTGTTTAGACACTCAATTCATTTGTGTGATTTAGGAAATTCACCATAACTACCTTTTGGTTCCTTTTGTTCACTTCATTCGTGTCGCATTAAGGCAGTGGGATTCCAGAGTGTCGACTTCAATTTTGTTGTGTTTTGTCATGTGCCTCCTGTCAAGTTGCCCCCCCCGCGAGAATACTTCTTTGTGTTTGGAAGATGGAAGAAACATAGCAACACTTAAAGTATCATTTGGTGCGCATCCGGGAGGGGGATGAGTGGAATACAACCTTTTAAGATGGCCATTGGCCACTTCCAATTTTCAGTGATGCCTTTTGGTCTTACGGCTGCTCCAGCTTTGCTTCAAGGCCTCATTAATGATGTTCTTCGAGATCTGCTTCACCTATTGATGTGGTTATCTCAATGACATTTTGACTTTGTCCCTGAAGAACACATCCAGCCAGCATGTCAGATTAGTTCTACAATGCCTCCTGGAGTACAAGCTCTATGTCAAAGCAAAAAAAGGTTAGTGTTTCCTCTTGTATTTCCTTGACTAGCCCAGGGTCAGTGTGGGCCAGATCCTGCTAAGATTGAGGCTGTGGCTAATTGGCAAGCATCTTACTCTCGCAAGCAGCTCCAACAGTTCTTCGGGTATGCAAACTTCGACAGGGGGTTCATCCAACATTGCCGTTTGTGTGTACCACATGAATTAATTTTTTTGAAACTGTCACACTGCTTCGCCCTGTGCTCCAGTTTGAACCAAAAAGAACCACATAAAAAAAGATAAAATAAAGCTAATTTCAAAAACAATTCTGTGAAGACATGGGTAAATTCATTGTTGAAAAAGTAACAAAATGAAGTAATCATCTAAAAAGTATGACATTTACAAAAAGTCACACAATAATAAAATAATACAGCTAATTCAAAAACAATTCTGATATGTCATATCTTAATTTATTGTTCTTCCAAATACCAGCGACTCTGTTGGATAGAAAATGAAATCTGCCAAATGAAAGCGAATAGAAGTTTCCCACCTTTGATTAAATGTTTTCAGAAATTTGCCCCCTGAAGATAACTATGTCTGGTCCACTGGCAGAGAGCAAATATTACAAAGTTAGGCAGCTTTTCTCAGCGGGATGTTCTCATAAAGAAAAAATAAAAATAAAATCACTTTTATTTGCTATTGACTGTTTTGCCCCTTCTTCACACATGATCAATAACAATGTCTTATGTCTGCTCTACAATCCAAAATGCAGCCAAATTCTCACTGTACTTGGGCTTTGAAAGTTTGTTAGATACAAAGGTTACATTGATTAATATCCTCTTGTCCCGATCAATAAGTGAGTAATCCTCAATAATGGAACATTCTTTGCTCATAAAATCAATAGCAGGGTAGAAATTGTATTAATAGGACCAAAATAAGTCTAATGATAGAAAAGCAAAAAAAGAATCAGTAGTCTGGTAGAAATGGCATACATCCTCAAGTAGTCTCCATTGCAATAGACGCTGTGTCTCAACCTCTTATGTTCATAAAAGAATGAAATGTCTATCCCCAAATAGACATCTTTTTTTTTCCTCCTCGGGAAAACATAAATATGCTAGTTCTTATTGCGTTGACAACAGCCTCAGTTCAGTACATTGAGGTGTGGTTCGCATTTCCATCAGCATGACAGATGCAAGCAGAAGGTCTGTAAATTGCAGGACATCATAGGGGCTAGTCAATTTAACAAAGCACGAAATAAATAAATAAACTCTCCTCCACTAGACAGCCTGGCATATACCATTAAACTAGACAGTGGTGGACACTCCACACAAAAATAAATGGTAATGCATAGAAAGTGAAAACTACAAAAGGTCTGATTGTTGACAAAAAAAAAACAAACTGGACTGTGTGGCGGCATCTTGTGTGGTCGCGGACTGTGGCACCTCTTGGTTTGAATTTGCTCCCAGAGTTGTTTTTTTTTCCTTACCCGGATCCTCAGTGCCTTGCCATGCATGCATCTACATTGTCACTTGGAACGGACTGCATGAGTGTGTAGATACGGGTGTGTATGTTAGAGTCTGTGGATTTTCTCTAGACTATCACAGTGACTGAGTCACCAGGAGGGCCAAATGGTGCAGGTTACACTTACTCTGCTGTCACACAACGATTATTTATGTGCCGCTGAGGCAAAATTCACCCCCCACGTCGACAGCTCTTGTTTTGGAGCCGAGAAGGCGAGAAGGGAGCAAGAGACGAAAACAAATGTCCCCATTAGATTATTACCTCAACTCAGTAGATGAACCGTCATCTTGTGCATGAGCCCGGCCGGTAAAGACATTTGCCCAATGAGCCGGTGATAGAAAATAGCAAACTGATACAGTATCTCAAGATCACCACAGCCAGGTTAAAGGACCATGGATCATTTTAACGTCATCTTGTGTACAGCAAGCCTCAAGCAGCAGATAGACGATACATATCCCCCACGTCTACTCCTGCCCCCCGCCTGACACATGCAGATGTTCAAGCCCTTTTCAATCTTTCTCACATATGCACGCACAAACCATAATCATATACCACACAATAACCTGTGATAAAAAACAGAAATACTCGTGAAGACGTTGGAATATGATTAAAGGTTTTGCCCTGCTATGATCAGCCCATGAGCTGTTGATGGCCACCAAAATGGAGAAAAAGTGAATTACCTCCAGCTGTCTCAGGGTAGCCTGCAGACCTCAAGACAAGGGCCATAAAGTTCAATGCATTGTCGACTCCTGCTTCCATAGAATCGAAGGAGAGCCCCTTGAGCCCTTGGAGAAGAAACCTTGTTATTTTAGTAGTAAACACTATAAAACAGCCGCACTGAAAAAATATTACATTACTGAGTGAAACTTTGTGATATTTACTGATCTCTCTCTCTCGCTCGCTCATATATATATATATATATATATATATATATATATATATATGTATATATATATATATATATGTGTATATGTATAGATGACATTAATAATTCTACGACCGCGACTGAAGCTTGATGTCACTTTATGTCTGTTCTATCCGCAGGAAGAACTGCAACTATCCCATTTATTTATTTCAATTTGTATTTCATCGCATCTTCAACATCTTCAGCATCTTGAACACCAAATCAGCAGTGGAGGAACACCATTGGACGAGGTCGATCGTTTTGTGTATGAGAGAGCAGGAAGTACTTTTGAAATCAGATTTTTTTTTCCACAAAGGAAACAAAAGTGGTTATATGATTATAGCTCCTCCATAGAGCCTCCCATATGGTTGCTCCTCAAAGTACTTGTAAGACAATTGAGATGTTCGATAATATGTTGGTGTGAGACGACTTCTGGGTCTCGGACAGACTTGAGGAGAGTTGCACTTAAGAAAGACGAGATCCACCGTTTGTTTAGAAAGCATGAAATCAATTTCCCTTCACACCAGACACATTCAAAGATGAATATTTTGTTTGATATCTGGTCATCTGAGAGCAGCGTGGCATTTAAACCTACTTTCAGCGAGACAATCGACATTTCGTCATTTTCAGTTATATGTCAGTTTATAGCCACTCTTTTCAGTTGTCTTGTTATTTTACAGCACTTTGGGACAGGCGGGTAATGAACAGTGTCTGTGGGGGGGATAAAAAATCCATATTTTGAGATCCTTCTGTGATTACGATACTGCAGCTTGGTCAAAGTAACAAACAGGAAGCAAGCTCATTCGGGAGGGGGAGTGGCCAGGATCAAGAGTGTTTCAGAAGACAGAGCCATGTTTGTTTTTAGCTTTATAAGCACGTCTTTTTCAAATTGACGAGTTATGTGACAGTCTGTGTTTGCAACATAGACCATTACAACAGCAGGAAGCAACTTCTTGTCCAACCTTCAGAAACACTCCTGCTATAATCACTGCAGAGCCAGAAATCAATGCAGGTTCAAGCTCCCAAGTGAGCCTGTTGATAAATTAAGCCAAATAAATTAGGACAAGAACTCGTTTTGTGCGAGACGGACAATTAAAGATGCACTGAAATTTCCCCAGTGAAAACACTTCCTCATCTATAAAATAGAAGCAATCATCAAGACAGACAATGACTGCGCGTGAAAGAAAATGTGATTTGAGATTACGAGCTCATCTCAACTGTTCAGGGGCATTTTGTGTTGTTATCTTGTCTCCATTCGACTTGAATTTATTTTGTAGGTTTTTGTCTTCATGTTGACACTTGCCCGACAATTTCTTTTAAGTAGGGTGACAATACTCTGTAGTTACCCAGACAATAAACACTTTTTGAGGAGTGTAAAAAGTTGTCGGCCTAGATTTGAACGCCCTCTGGCATTATACAACCCTTAGTGAGCATTTCTAACTTAATTTGCTCTTTATCCACCAGAGTGACATAGCCCTTAACCAAGGTTCAGCGTGAAACATGATTCTGATTATTTTTCCTGCTCACATCACCGACAACTGCAGAATTTGTAAAGCACAATCAAAGTTTAATGAAACAATGCCTAAAAAAAAGAGCTGCAAGGTCTGCTGGTGCACTATGACCTCTGGACCCAATAATCCAAGACAGGCGGATGTAGGTATGACACTTTGAGTGCAAAACATACGAACTGAAATAATGTTGTTTTCAATAGTATCCATCCATCCATTTTCTAATCCGCTTATCCTCACGAGGGTCTTGGACGCGCTGGAGCCGATCACAGCCGTCTTCGGGCAATAGGCTGGGTATACCCTGAACCAGTTGCCAGCCAATCGCAGGTTTTCAATAGCATTGAAAAAATGACTTAGAGCATATTCAATATATTTTCCATAACCGTCCACACACTGTCAGCGTGGTAGCGACATTCCCAAAGTTATTGCTCGTATTACTACCTCATGCTTGTAATTGCTCTCTCCTTATGCTCCAGGGTCTTCTCGTGCCTGCTTGAATGTCCACACAGCTGCTTGCGAGCTTTTTCTCATTCTGTCTCGTTCCACTTGGCAAAGCCTGTCCTGCTTGCTGCCATTCCCTGTTCATTCAACTTTCCTTGACAAATTCATTCACACTGACTTGCCTTGCTTCAAACTGGATGGATTCCTGTTACTGGAGTTATTACATGATGATGAGTCTTTGTTCGGAATCCAAATTTAGAAACACGATGACTTCATTCACTGCCTGATACCTTTGTTTGCGGTTATTCAGAGGCGTTTTAAAGTGTGACAGTTTGAATGCCACGTTTCCCATTATAAGAGGGTGTGCACACTTGTGCAACCACATTATTTCAGTTATTATTTTAATATCACCTCTAAAGGATTTTTTCCATCGAGTTATACAGGTTATAGGTCGCATTAATGGCAAAGAACATTTTGAAATTATTACCAGGGTCTCATTTGTTGAACAGAGCTAAGTTGACTTCAGACCACTCGATATTACTTTTTATATCCCAGAATATCATTGAAGTGAATACATCCCATCCCTTCATTATTTTCATGTGACAATGCTGAAGAACTGACACATTGCTGCAATGCACAGTAGTCATTGGCTGTAACTTCAAGATAATTCAACACATAGCCGTTGAAGTCAGAAGCCTTGAATTACACCCCTGTGTGAAAATGTCCAAATTGGGCAGAAAAAGTCAATATTTTGTGTGGCCACCATTCTTTTCCAGCACTATCTTCACCCGATTTTGAATGCAGTGAACCAGAGAGGTTGCCATTAAAACCCACTTCCACTTTTCCATGACAACGTCACAGCACTGGTGGGTGTTAGAAACCTTGTGCTCCCCCCCGCCCGCCTTCTATTTGAGAACATCCTACAAAGGCTCACTTGGGTTTAGGTTCGGAGACATGGTTGGCCAGGCCATCACCTTTACCCTAACTTTCTTTCAAGAGGTAATGGTTGTCTTGGAGGTGTAATTGTGGTGGTTGGAATACAACAAAGTGCACTAAAGCCCCAACAGAAGGAGCCAATAAATCACTGTCTTCTTGTCGAAAACAAAAGAAGCTTTGTTTGAGCAGTTCCGCTCAGAATTCATCTAGGTTTTGTTTCGAACAAACGTTTAATCTCTTATTTATAATGTTGGTTGTTTCATTATTGAACGAATACACCGTAGCCAATGTTGACAACTTAGCATTAAAGCTATACTTAGACTGCCAACTTTTTTAGGATGTTCTTGTAGTCGCTGAGCCTGTTTCCTGGCTTCACCCTGAACAAAAAGTGTTCATGACTCTAGGTCCGCACTGCAAATATCATCATCATCATCATCATCATCATTTCAGTCACCCTCCAACACGATTTCATCTATATCATGGTAATCACATCAGAAGTGATACTTTTCATCAATATCCTTTCCTTTATTATTCTATAATGCATTGTTTATGATATTTCAAATACAAATCAGACATTTTTATCTCATAATGATGGTTAAAAAATAGAAAACTAAATCAATATAAAGCCTATGATGAAGAACATGGGCATTGCCTTACAGAAGGTCAATAATACAGTTTTGAATGGGATCCAAACGGAGGGAATCTTCGCCATCTACGAGAAATGTCATAGAAAATATCCCAATGCACCACGAAGAAATAATAGCCATGCATTTTTTTTTCAGCAGCAAGGAAAACAACAACTCCCATTGCTCTCTATGCGGTGTTGATCAATATTTGATGCTGATGCATCAGTGCTATATCATAACAGAAAATGACACGATACATCACAATATCAATATGCCCTACTACTCACCACATCCATGCACAGCCCCTTTATTCATGGCTTTAGATTTAGTTAAACAAAAAAAAAAAGTTCAATCACCTGAAAATGGAATCATAGCATCGGGCTGGTGATTAGTAGCAATAGGATTGCATTTTATTCTTATTGTTTGACATTGAGAGGCAAAGTGTGATGGACTATCCATTCACTAAATGATAACCCATTCGTCATGGATGCAACTTCATTTGGCTTTAGCTAGTTCTTGGCAGTTCATTTAGTTTCGGCTTAAGTTGTGTTTAGTTGTGTATTGAAGATAATTCACGACAAAATACACAGTGGGAGGTGGCTGCTGATTGGTGACTGGTAATATTTCAGGACTGCTTGAAAATGTAAAACAAAAGTTGAAAACATAATTAAGGCGTAGATTTATCACGTCACACATCAGTCACCCCTGTTCTCAGACATCAGAAATCAAAATGGGTAGGAGGCAAAAAAAAAAAAAAAAAAGGTTGTGCATGCCGTACGAACAACCAGGCCTGCTCTTGTATTGTGATGGCACTCAAAACAAGACATTTTTGCATTTGATGTGGACTCATATTTCGTTTGACCTTTTGTCACATAACTTTGGATGGGAAAGCAACACTTTTTTTTTTTTTTAATGGAATCTTCAGGTTTGTTCTGGAGAGGACTCTCGTTTGATGCATGTTCCCCTGAGTGCATGTGTCCTTCTCAAAGAGCATACCATTAATCTTTGAGCACTTTCCATCACTGCAAACTGTCAACATTTCATCATCTCTCTCGGTCAATCATGTAATATCTGCAGTGACAAATAGAGCTGCGGGGCGGCCATATGTCATTTTACACCGCCACGTAAAATAAGTGTGCATGCTTATCAAAAGGTCAGGCAGGAGCGGGAAATACCACAGGATAAAGATTGCAAATGCCTGCACAATCCGAGTTTCAAATGCAGACCTCCGGTGCCATAATGTATGCATCAAACGTCAGGGGTCTTTGCTACATCAGTGTGAGTGAACACTGCAAATTGAATATGATTGCATGTATAGAAAGGTAAAACGGACTGAATCGCCAACGACATGATTGTTTTGTAGGGAAATCAGCAAAAGACTTACATGCAAATGACTTCATGCAATTTATCATGTTGTCACACTCCAGTCATCTTCGGTCTAAAACCTCAGAAATCAAAATGAGGGTTGGGGGGGTGGCTATGCATGTCAGTCTTTGAAAAGCCAAAGACGACAATTTGCATCGAAAATGGGCACGCGATTGACTGAAAGTCATGAATAAACAGGTGGTGTGTGGTTTTACAATTGGAAACTTCAGAAAAAAAATAGCGCATGAATGAATTGACATTTGGACAGTGATTGGTAATAGAATTCCTGCAAGCTAACAGTAAACATAGATAAAACCATCATGTGGAAAATGATGGAACCAATGAAGGCTGTCCCAGACGACTGTCACGGATTGAAAATTGCTTTCATGACTTGGGCTGTTGTCATGCAACTCAATCAGATTTCACACGCAGTTTTCCTGACACTTTGTTTAAAAGAAGAAAAAAAAAAGATACAGCAAAATTTTAAATGTCCATTTATATTTTGCATAAGATGCTTTCCGAAAGCTATGTAATGCAAAGAAACCAGCTCTTCTCATCACCTCTCCAGATAATCTTGATACAGCCAAAATGATCACTCTAGTAATATCTAATTCAATGATGCATTCAGATCAATTTGCAATTTTATTTCCCACAGCTTGGACAGTCGAAAGTGTTTGTCATCAGTTTCTGCATGGTGCCACAAATAGTCATCTTGAGTCATCAGACACCCAACTTAAAATGGAGAAATATTAACATTGAGACATATGAATCATTAAAACTCAGTAAAAATAACGACTTCATTTTCCCCGTCACAGCAGAGCAATTGGATGAGTTAAGGCGCCTTGCTCAAGAGGTGTTGAATCACAAGAAGTGAATCTGGTGAACTTCACAGGGTACATGTGACATTCTCAACTAATGCTTAGGATCGAAGGCCATTTGCACTTCGATGCAGGCAACTTCTTGCTCGCAATTTAAATTGTGACGCTTTCTTGCCCAACTGTCATGTGTGATCAGATATTTTGAATCCGCACATTATAATCAGAGTCAGTATGCACAATAAGCCGTGAAAATATGGAGACGGACAAACAGATAGCTCGATAGAGTTCGACCACCTCACACATACATTCATTCTGGATTAACACTGTAGCAGTTTGCCACAGATTTTGCTTTAACATGTGACTGAGATGTTTCGTTTGTTCAGGAGAAGCGCAAATCTTTGGATCATTGAATGCCAGCGAAATGATGTGCAGTGGACGCAGACCGAAATGGAGGCTAAATGGCGACACAGAAGGCTCTTTATCCGAAGCTCATTACCCGCCACTCAATTCCCACGAGTCCTGCTTCTGCTTCACGCTGAGCACTTTCCTGCCGAGAGAGTGATTGCAACATTTTTCTCGACAAGCCCTCACCCCTCTATTTCATTGTTTCCTGTCTCCCCCAACCTCAATTTCTCTTTCTGCCTCCTTCTTCTTTCGGTCTCCCTTGTAGGCATGCAATCACCTTTTGTATTGCATGCGTCATGACAACACTCTGAGAGAGGAGAACTTTGAACGGAGAGTGTTTATTCTCTTCCTGATAAGAGTGAACGAGCAACATTATGAATCATGTACAAGCATTTAATCCATAAAAACAACAAAAAGGACCATCAATGAACAAATGTATGTGAAAATTTTTTTTTTAAAAAAGCAAAAGTGAAACTTGAAAGCAGATGCATCAGACGACGACGTCAAGTGTCACAGATCGCAAGGAGCACCGGATGCCTACGCATTTCTCTGCCAAGGCTCGATGTACTCAAGACCCAGATGAGCAAATATGTCCTCTTCGCTCCGAGCTGTCAGGAACTCTCCCTACAAAGGAGACAAACAAATACAAAGTCAGTGGCATGGAAAGAAATGCATGGGAATTTGTGAAACCAGATGCCCACAGACATACACTGTACCAACTGGATCGAAAACAAAGCATGACCTAAAATTAAAGTTTAGTATTTGTGATTTCTTGATTGGTTTTTTTTTTGTATATATAAGTGTAAATATTTTCCTAAAAGAGGTTGAATGACGACAGGGGAGAATTGGCACAATAGTAACATTTCTATGGTCTCTGCAATAAATACTGCGATATTGCTCAGCTCTGCTGTTGGCCATAACCATGCCAAAATAAAAACATACATGTCAACCTCGGCTAATACCTGCACTTATAAATGATTACGATTCCCCTTACAAAGCAACAAAAACTCGTACAACGGCTTACCGCTCATGCGCACATCATGCTTTATCAATCCGACCATACGCAGCGATGAAAAAAAATATACGATTGAGGATTGCTTTTGCTGGTTTGCCGTGACAATAGTAGCGATCGACGACGGCATTGTCGTTGGCTACCAGCAGGTCAGATGATCTGGATTTGAGCAAAAATGGTCTTTGTGAGATCGGTTCACAATTTTGGATTTTTTTTTCCCCCCCGTATAAAAGTTGTAATACGCCGTACATTATTTGAAATGATAAAAAAACGTATAAAATACAGGGAAAACGTCCAAGTTGACAGGTATGTAAAAACAACAACCTTAGCTGTCTGCCCAACCTTCTGCTGCGCCCCACACTAAGGCTGCATTTTCCTTGGCTTCCTCATCCAATACAAGGGTTGAGGACTCAGCCTATATACACAGACTGTCGGAAATTATAGATCTCCTAACACGCCATAGGGCTGCGGGATCACTGTCTATTTTTTTTTCATTTTCAGAGCCATCCTGCTGGCCTGGGTTGAATCACCCAGCAGACCAGCTTTGGCAGGACCAGATGCAAGATATATGGCACCTCAGCTGATCACACCACAGCATAGTGGGGTCGGATTTAATGGATTCGGTTGTGGTATTTTTGTCAATAGGATATGGAGGTGCTAATTTAATATTGGTCGATTTGTGTGCGTGTTCCTTAAGCCGTGTATTATCGATATGTTGAATTGGCATATTTCAGAACTAAGTTGAAATAATCATCATTACTATTTTATGACTGTTAGATTCCATTTGTTTAATATATACTGTAGGATGTTAAGAGTATTTCTTTGATGGAACTAATTGTTATAACGTCACGTGACTGGCACCATGCGGAGAAGGAGTGATCTGGACATGAGAGACAAATGAAGGCAGCTCAAGAAGCGATATAGTTTTTTTGACCAAACAAACAGAGAAATTAAGACAAACAAAGAAAGAGAAGCCTTTCTTGTATACTTTTCTTCTTTAATCAATAGAAAATACAAAGAAGTCCTTGTCCTGTTTGCGTTCAAGACTCGTCGTTACGCTGGCCTCAAAGGTGTTGTGTCTTTGCGGAATAGCACCAACAGGATGTATTTGAAAGAATGTATTTGGTTTGACTTTATAGCAGGGAAGGCTGACTCCGGTCCTCGAGGGCCACGACCTTGCATGTTTTCACCTCAAACCCATCAATCATATTTGTGATGACAACTTCACTATCTCCACACCATTCTGGAAATATCCATTATGTACACAGTATTTGTTCATCTAGATGTTGTCGTGAATTTATTGTGTGTTACATGATAGTCAAAGCGTGTCACATGTATCTCTCCCACTTAGACCATTTAGCTCATTCGCACCTTGCATCCTCTTTCCTCCTCCTCACACTTTGCTGTAAGCACTTGTGCTACCGCCGATGAGATGAGCACTTTCCCTGACAAAACACGACTAGGTTATTAACAGCTGGCTGTCTACCAATGCCAGGCGATGAGGGGTTATGTCTTCATGAGAGTGCTGATGAGCTCTGACTCACCTTGGGAACGGGACTGCCTGGAGAGAGAATGAGCTGCGATTTTGACACATCCTGCCTTCAAGTGCTAAAATGGACCTGACATGTGCAAAAAGGATGGGAGGCAAAGCCAAAAGAACAGGAAGCAAAGCTGTCAGCTCAAGGCAGACATACAGTAAGTGGGAACAACAAGTTGTCAGCCAAGAGAGAAATGCAAGTCCACCCGCCTTGCTTGTTACAGATAATGCAAAGGACAGGTTGGCCATGAGGCAAAAAGCTGTGAGTACAACCAGGTATATGCAGTGAAGCTCTTGAATTGCACCTCTGGTTCAGATACAGGCATTCAGTGTATTTTTCCCCCCTTTGCCCTATACATGTATTGTAAGCTCAAAAACAAAAAATAGATCAACAAAAAACCACACACAACTGCTGAACAAACCTATCAAAACTGAATAAAATCATAAGCGCTCGAAAGCGCCGGCCATCTGAGGCCGAGCGGGGCCGCGTCAACCATGTCATCTGATTGGCCTACATCGATGCAGCAAGGCACTCAGCCATTCCCTAGTTTTAGATGAGCTGCCCGCCAACTGCCGAAAATTGAAATTTGATTTTCATTTGCACCATTTATATTGAACGCCTTCCACATGGACGTTAAGAGTCCACCAAGGGTGTCCTGTGTCACTTGCTCTGTCTGCTATCTTCATGGACCAAATGTAGGTGAATTCAGTGTTTAAAAAAAAAGTGGTGGCCTGAGGATCTAATTTTTTACCAGTTTACAATGATGCAGCCCTGATGGTTTGCTGTGATGGTTCATAGATGAGTGTGAAGCTCTGGGGATGCGAAACAGTACCTCCAAATCCAAGTAGAGGGTAGCATGTAGCCTCTGGGTTAACATCCTACCTCAAAAGGAGGAGTGTCAATGAATTTATTCCCAAGGGGCAGAAAATGAAATGCAAAATTGACAGACATATCTCTTGCGTGGGGGAGAGAAAGTGCTTACTGTTTGATTTTGACACGCCCTCACCTCAGGTAACAAGTATCAAGGCAGTTGCCGGAACTACACGACTATGGATACATGAGTTGCAAATCAGTTTCCTTTGCAGAATGGTAGGGCTCATCCTCAAAGATTCCCCAGAGTGAGCAGCTCGCATATGCATGCTTTTTCTCAGGTGTAATAAAATTTCACACTTCTTTCTCGACAAGATTTGATCAGTGACAGTAATTTCAAAATCAAAAATCCAAAACAAGAATTGGAATGAAAATATTATAAGCAGTGAAGCCTAAAAGGTGTCATTGTGCATTACACGATTGTTCAAAAATCACTTTGGTCCTTGAATATATGAAAGAAATGCTAATGGGATTACAACCCAGAAGACCTTTGGAGTATGCCGACGCGTGCCAAAGTGTGAAGCAAACATTGTGAAGCACCATTTAGCTGTCATGCTGCACACAAATGGAATAAGATGCCAAAATGAAGCTAGCCCCAAGCATGAATGCTTTTAACCTCCTGACTACCAGTAGTTCAAATTTGTCCTCTGTAGAGGACATTTGTGAACCTAAATATCTCCCACCCAGTGCCTCCAATCGCATTAACTCCTTTTGTTACTCAAAAGAGGACATTCAGTGCTTTCCAATGATACCAAATTTGTAGGGGTTAGAAAAAGTAAGAAAATGGCTTCCCTCAGTGCAAGCACTTTTTATGGGAAGAGGAAAAGTAATACTTTTTATCGACCACATTTTGTCTTGAAATGCTGTTGGCATTTTAATTATAAGACTCTTATGAACACGTTAAAGTGTTGTTTGAGTTGTTTTAAGTGTATTTGAGCCTGTTTAAAAAATGTAGTGGGATTTCAAAAATTTCTTTGGAGGAGTCCACTTACTTCACATAGATTGGGGAATGTCAAAATAAATGTGATTGGACAACATTTTTTTTCCTGGTAGTCAGGAGGATAAGTCCAAGTTACAAATTATTCATTCTTTCTATGCCTATGAGACATATTTTTCCATTTTCAAAAATCTTTTTCTTGCTGTCTTCAGTTCTTGTAATGCTTTTAAATGTTGTGCTTTTAATCATGTCAAGCACCTTGAAATATCTTGTGTCTGAAATGTGCTGTATAAACAAAGCTTGTGAAAACTGTGACTTATTTCCATCTATTGACATATTTGATCAATAATTGAGAATCTCAGTAATTCTTGCCATCCATATGAGCCACCAGCTGTTTCACAATAATAATAGTAAAAAAGAAAATAGATAAAAACTAAAAAAGTTTGACCGCGCAACATAACACAAAGTATGAGCACTGTTATTTTAAATATGTTTCCCGCTTACATTTCTTGTTTTTTGTCTTTCATCAAGATCAGACATTGAGAGAGGATCTTTCAGTGCTTGGCAAGATACTGTGTGTGATGTCTGAAGGTGTGACTGCATTGATGAAAAATGTATCACTTGAATTCTGAAGGTGATAGTTCTCTAGTGATCTGACTTTCCACATTTCCAGTCTTGTCAGACTGAGATGTTTTTTTTTGTTTTGTTTTATTTTTTGGGGGCAGCAGTAAAAGTTAAGTCCAGATTGAGAAAAATAAGTCCTCAGCTGTAATTTAATGTATTACCCTAAAACGGCCACCTCTTCAAACCGCAGTTTGCTCTGTCAATTGATAAATATTTACTCTTTATGTGCTTATCTCAATTCCTCGTGTATGAAAAATATTTGGACGAATAAATTTTGTTTTTTTCACATTTTTTTAAAAACCCACACTGTTATGGAATGGAACATCTATATTATAGTGAAATCATCTTGGGGGACATTAAGTGGTGCACCCAGCCTTTAGTTTTTGCCTTGCGTATAACCTCAGGCCCATTTATTGGTCTGACAACTCAAATCAAATATCATGCGTACGTATTATTGTAATTTATGGTGCGGCACGCAACACAACACTGAACCTGTAGATGATAACAGGCTGGAGCTGGATGGCAGAGTAGAAGAAAACTTGGGGTGGGGGTGTGGGGGGGGGTCCTGGATATGGCTAATGTGATTTGCAGTAAATCCACTTCTTTGAAAATGCATGGCAGAGCCTATTGTTCAAAAGAAAGACAGGACAATTGAGGGCATCCAGCTATAGGGGAAAACACATTTGAGATTTTCAACATTACCATTTCAGCCTTTTTCACGGATCAGAACTTAAGTCCTTTCTTTTGTGCACTTCTCACTTTCCTCCATTCCCAAAATCCTCACAATACCTTTGTGAAGTGCTTATTTATTTGCTTAGCACAACACTGTGTGTCCCTAAGTCTTATGTGTTTCAAACTTTTCCGCCTTGGGCATACACAGGAAGACTGAGTTTGATGTTGTTTATTCTTTGTGGTGTGTCAAAGGGAGGTTAACAACAGCAGCTGTTAATTTTAAAGTATCTAGCTGAGAGGTGATACAGACTTACCTTCACGCTGGAATGCTATATTCAGCCAAGCAAAGACCTCCATTCAGGTCAATTCTAACTTCCATCAGCACCAAATTCACACCACCAGCTGGATATGCTTTGTGCATTGTTTCATACGGTAGTTGACAAAATTGAAATATGTGTTTGTGGATATGCTGGACAATATTTTAAGCGACATCATAGCCTCCTTGGCGGAGGGAAGAGCAGTTTTTTTTTGCCTCATAAAGGAAATAACATCTCCGACATAGATGTGGTGACCATGAATCACCTACTTTAGTTGTGAAAACAGGTTACACTTTCAGTCTTCTGAATGTGCTTTGCCATATGCAGCAATCTACTTCTATTGGACTTTTTTGCCAAATAATGTTTCTTCATATTCAATATTTACTGGCTGGGTGCCTTTGGTGCAGAGGGTAAATATTTAAGGCTGCATGTGGGCAAACGTATTGACTGACTTATGTCTGCATGCGGAGTTAGTGGAAGGCCAACCAATCACTTTTGTGGCCTGCAACAAATGACTGACAAGCAATCTGGCCATTTAGGGTAGAGCTTGGCATTGTTAAGAATCTCATGAGTTGATTTGATTCTTCTGGTTGCCATTCAATTCAATGTCAATTAACATGTTCCAATATCAATTCAGTAAGAAGTAAAAATAAACAAATGAAATTTAAAGGTAAACAATTTCAAAATTTTTAACCCTGAACCCATGACTTCTGCGCTGTGAAACAGATGTGCTAATCAGTTTTTTCCAATGTGCCGCCTCTCTTGTAAATTGTAATAAAAAACAAAAGTGTACAATAACTGATTTGTGCATATGGAATAGCTTGATGACACCTCTCTATTGAAAAAGTGAAGCACATGTGAACTCATTAATTCTTTTTTCTCAGTGAAATGGGAAGTGATTGTAACATCAGTTAGTCGGTCTTGAAGTTCAGCCGTCGTCAACTTCCTCAACTCCGTAACTGCTGTCCTCAACGGGAGGGGGGGGGGGCTAGCTGAATAGATACAGTATTGAATTGCTGGATGTCTGCATCACCTTGACTTCCATATTAAACAGAGATTACTACTTACTACAAAGAAAATTAAGCATGTGCATCCCATCAACATTCCAGACCAAAATGAAAGCAATGTGGATTACTGTGTCCTTGACTTAATAAGCTGCTAAACAGCTACATGTTTCTCTGTCCTCCCCATAATGAAGTCCCTCGTGGGTGTGAACACATACGAGTCCCTGCAAAACATCTGCCTCTTCTCTGTTACCCGTCACCCTCTGTGTGCCACCCAGCCCCATAGCTTGATGGATGGGGGCAGATGGACATGGCTGCCTGCCCGAGCCCCGACTGACTCCACAGACACATCAAAGCATGACAAAAAAGGAGACAGAAGAAAAAACTGGGAAAGCTGATCAGCAAAACAGTCAGAAAGGCTTTGACTTAGTCATGGGCTTGTCAATTCTGTGGTATCGAAAGAACATAAACTCTCGCAAGTATCAATTGGGTCTGGACCTCGCTCATCAAGCACAAGTATCGATTTTAATACAGAAATGCACTCCGTGCACTGTCTGCTGCGCTCCGACAGTATAGAAACTCACAGCTAAGGCTTGATATGACCTTTTTTGCTCACCAGCCACTGTGGCTAATGATATCCTAGAGTGACGAGCCACACTGCATTTTCACTATGCACAATTTTGTTGTTGGGGAATAGGGTTTATGCGCAACCACGTTCCGCATTTGAGAAAACAGATCAGAGATAAAGATACAGCAAAATCAAAGCAAAATGAAAACAGGAAAACAGTGTTGATAATTTGCGTCATGTTACTTCCTCTCCAAGTACTGAACACGCATCTTATCATCAGTAAGGTGAATGCTTACGACAAACGTAGCCTATCATTTGGTACCTCCCTATAGCTAGATGTGAGAATTCATTCTCCACTGTGATTCAAATAAAAGTCAAATTCAACTTCAATTCATTCTCCATCCATCCAGCCACAAGACACGCTCTAATCTGCTTATCCTCACGAGGGTCACAGGCCGTGCTGGAGCCTATCCCAGCTGTCTTCGGGGAGTAGGCGGGGTACACCCTGAAACGGTTGCCAGCCAATCGCAGGGCCATTCGCGCTCACACTCACACCTAAGAACAATTTAGAGCAGAGGTCCCCAACCTTTTTTGCCCCACGGACCGGTTTCATGTTAGACAATATTTTCAGGGACCGGCCTTTATGGCCGGATAGATACAACAATATAATAGGATATGACCTTCATGAAAAGTGTGGTATTTTCAAAACATAATAATAAACACAAATCATGACAGGACGAACTTCCTATCCGGCCGCAACATTCTCCGGTGTGCTATGGTGATGTTTAAACGCGCCTTCAAAATAAGATACGCCGCAAATAAAAAGTGCATGAAAAATACGACTCACCATCGCCGCTGATTATGCAGAGTAGGCTTGGTGCGTGTGAATCTCCCACTGAGATAAAGCCGTATTTGAAATAGGACTCTTGATACTGACTATTAAATGTAGCCTTCTTTTTCTTGAACGTCATAGGCTCCCCTTCTGTCTCCTGGCTGTGCCTTTTCCCCTTCCCGAAAAAACTTTTCAAAGTTTGTTTTTTATTCATTTTGCTAGCTCCTGGGTTTTATTTCACGTGACCGAGAAGCGCGCATTCAACTGCGTCAAGAGTGACATTCTGTAGACTGATATAACAGAGAATCTGGTCATTTTTCTAAATAAAACACCATTCAGATCCCGAAATGAATAAAACGGAAGGAATCTAAGTTATTTATTCTTTCTGTGCGACCCGGCACCAAATGACCGGCGGTTGAGGACCTCTGATTTAGAGTGTTCAATCAGCCTACCATGCATGTTTTGGGAATTTGGGAGGAAACTGGAATACCCAGAGAAAACCCATGCAGGTACGGGATAGAACATGCAAACTCCACACAGGTCGGCCAGAGCCAGAATAGACCTCTGCACTGTGAGGCGGACGTGGTCACCAGTCGACCACCGTGCCGCCGCTCTTCTAACAGACCTGATTAAAATTACGATCAGGGTTTTACAGTTTGCTGATGAGCTGTTCATTTAAATCATGTGTGTTGGAAGTGGGAAATTTCTAAAACAAGCAGGACTGCAGCCCTCTAGGACCAGAGTTGCCTACCCCTGTTCAAGACTGTTTCTGCCAGGGCACAAAATTGGGCTGCGGCAAAGCAGAACAATTAATTTGTGCAATTTGGGACAAACTGCAGGGCGTGTGCTGAATTATGAAATCAAACAGTGACCCGATTCCGACTGAACGTGTTTTACAATGTCTGCATGCGGTTAAGAGGTGCAGCTTTTTAACACCAATGAACTTCTTCCAGGAGACATTTTCAGGTCAATCTGAGCCTGAGATGTGTAACAGCCGCCAAGGACATGATATTTTCTACAGGAAAAAAAAAGATTGATGGTTTGACTTCGCAGCTCTATCGAGCCACTTTTTGACTGTTCGTCTTTATGAGTTCAGAGGAGTTTCTATGCTTCAATTTAAGAATCACAGTAGTTTCATGCAGTGTAGCCAAATTACAGCGATGGGAAACTATTATTTACCCGTATACTGAGGGACACCAAATTGTTGGACGTTTGAGGTTGAAGGCACAATGTGGAGGTAAAACAGTATACAACAGTGAACCCGCTTAATGTACATAGTAATTCTAAACTAACACATGAAGCCTATTAACTGTATGGTTTCAGACGAACCACTGTGGTTTGGTTGTGGTGAGAAAATAATGCAACCTTGATCCAACACATAAATTAACGCATCAGCTTCTGAACATTGATCCATTTTCAAGACCACTTGACCTCATTAGGGTCACGTGTATACTGTAGAACCTGCAGCATTTTCCAAGGGATTTGGGGCAAGAGGTTGTATGCGTGGATATATATAACTCACCCGTGAGAGCTTTTTTTCTTGCTAATCTAGAAAAAAAAGTGAACCCTGTCTAAGTTTTTCATTATAAATGAAACGATAAGACATACTTTACTTCGACGTCAGCATTATTGCACATGACCAAGTCATAACATTCGTGGACACATGCGAGAGTGGATCAAGCATTGACAACAAACAACTAACAGCTAACAAACAGAGAGCTGGATAAACAAACCCAAATACACAGCCCTATGATTTTATTTTGTCTGGTTGGAGGTCCGCGCGCTGCTACGTGCCAATCTAGTTATAGAAGACTATTTGGCCATTGGCAAAAGTGGAAATCTAAAGGTAAAAGACTTTTGTGCAGTACAGTTTATATACGGTCTACTGCACTGTACAGACCGGCCACTGCATTATGGACACTTGGACTTTATAATGATATCAAATACAAGAGCAATAGCCAATAATCTGACTTTACAAAGACAATGTCGTTCATCATTTTGAACACGGCACGGTAGTAATGAAACAATATGTTAAGAAGATTGTAAGGTCCATGAGAAAATCTACATATTATGCAGTTGGGAATTACACCATTGCTTTTGTATAAACTCCTTCTAAATTCATAAAAATTCATGAGGCGGGACCTTAAAAGCATCAATTTCAATCATTTTAAGAAGCGAAATTCAAACTGCGTTATACACTTTTGCCAAATAGGAATTATTGCAATTTTAGGATTCGAACACTGCGGTTAATCAAATCAGATAATACTATTATTCACACTTGTTCTTGTTCATCATTAGTGCGAGGAAAAAAAGGTACAGTGCTTCAATTTTTTTTGGATGACAGCAGAAAAAAAGTCTCTCGGGGACACAGAAAGCGGGATGTCGATAACGCACGTGTCCTCCAAAAAAGATCAGCCGCAGCTCTTCCGTTCTCTCGTCTTGCACTCAGCAAGACCTCAGGTCAAACAGCAGAGACAGACACTGGAAGGGCACACGCACTTCACTAATCACACCAGCAATTAGGAAAAGAGCCATAAAACATGGCTGCTTATAAAACGGCTTTAATATTGTTGTCATTGCCCAACTTTCCCTGGCTTACTAATCAGCCTGTAAAACAGGCAGCGCTCCAGTAAATAATGAATTCTTCATCAGAAACACAGGGGTCCCAACTCAAAATATGCAAATCGTATTGCTCTCTGCGCCTGTGGAGGAGCAAACATTTGCAAATGAAAATTGTTTGGTGCGTTTGGCTGCCCCAGTGTAATGAATGGCCAGCCATAACGATGAGAGAAATGGAAAAAAAAAAAAAAAAAGCCTGATGTTTTCAGTCCGTACTGGAACGAAACATTGGAAGTTTGTGCATGATTAACATTTGGTAATGTGTCTCAATTGAATGAGCATTTATTTTTATCCACGCTTGCAAAACAATTGAAATTTTTATGTTGCAATAGTGACGCTGTTACCGTGGGCACGGCCATCGGGAATTCCGTGAAAAAATGGTAACGGCCGGGGTATTTCAGGGCCGGTCCCGAGCATCGTGACCTATTTAGAAATGTTTTCAAACATTTATTGCGTCCAATTTTTATTCAACCTGTATGTGGAATACATTTGAATTGAATCACTAAGTACAGGGTTTTTTTTTTTCATTTTCTGTATGTAAGCACGGTGTTAATGTTCCAACACCATTTTACACTGATTTACAATTAGAGTAATTATTTGTTTTGGGAATAAAAACCTACTACTGTCATTTAATATTGGTCATTGCTGTGGCACTTGGGAGTTGGGATTGTGATAAAGGGTTTGAGATGCAATGGACGAGAAGCTTTTAAAAACAAAGAATGGATATTTCACAGACCTGAGTGCCTTTTTATGAACTCACTGCTTCGAACTCGAATTTACCATTTTTCAGGTTCCCCTTGTAAATGCTCCCTCGCTTTCTCTGTCACTGCACCTGTTTTCCAGTCACAGTGGATCCGGAACGACGTGGAAATTTACCAAGTGGTGGCAAATGTTGGGGATTATACCAGAGGGATTGGAAAAATTGCCTCTGTGAGGAGGAGGTGGGATCACGCTCACACACGCACACACGGGAAACACATTGCACACCTGGCTGCTCGACAAACGATCAGTTTTGTTATTGAGGCCACTTTGTCCTGTCTTTTAAATCTATGACAATGTACTGACATCTTAAATTTTGAATCTTAATGTTTATCATCATTTAAAAAGTGTGAATTTGAGAGAATGTTCTTATATCCTTGAAATTCTTCTTGAGGATTGTTATGTAAAATAGTGAATCATATCAAAACTTTGATTATAATTGATAACAGTCATCAACATTTTTCAACCACTTTTCTACGCACATTTTGGTGGTGAAAAGTGTCATTCACGACAGTCTCCGTTTTATCACATTTTAATTTTATAAAATACCCAAGCAATAATTTCTTAACAACCGTGACTATAGAGTACCGGTAATGATTATGTTGTGTAATTGAACAGAATGAATAATTATTTTTATCCACGTGTAGAAATTACTATAATAGCTATCCAACTTGTATAAATGACTATAATAACTATCCTACAGTATTGTAGTATTGTTGTTGATATTTGTTTGTTTGTTTGTTTGTGTTTATTTATTGAACATATATAAAACATACAATAACATGACAAAGTGCAAACAAAAATTATGAAAGGAAAATAAAAGTAAAAGTAAATAATACAAACATCATCACAGTTATATGTTCAAAGGAGTAGGAAGAAGTATAAAACTTATCTAGTCCTACCCCTTTTTGAGCAATAATGTATATTGATCATTTCCAAAGAAAAGGAAGAAATCTAAATTTCATCAAATACTTTTACCCTTTTGTGTACTATGCTTACCTATTGATACACCTTTCGGTTTGTATATATGTATCATTATTCTTTCTACTTTTTATATCAAATAACTCATATTCATTATATATACCACATTTCTTGAATACATTCAATAAGTTGTTCAAAATCCAGAACAAGAACAAACCATAGTATTACTATATTTTATAAGTACCAGTATGTAAAATTTATCTTCTTAACTTTGTTTTATGTAGTTTTTTTGTACTAATGTTTTGAATTTGTTTTTGAACTCGTCCAAAGATTTACTCATTTTCAGATCCATCTCAAGCTTATTCCACAGATTAACTCCTATTACTGATACACACCTTTGCTTGATGTTTGTTCTTGTTCTGGATTTTTTGTATTGATTAATACCTCTTAGATTATAACAACTATCTCTGATTTCAAAAAGCTTCTGGATATTTTGACAAAGGAGATTGTTATGTGCTTTATACATTAATTGGGCAATTTTGAAGTCAACCAGGTCATAGAATTTCATTGTATTTGATTTGATGAATAGTGGATTTGTGGGTTCGATATATTTAGACCAATTGATTATTCTGATTGCTTTTTTCTGTAGTTTTAAGACAGGGAGTGTGTTTGATTTACAGGCGTTACCCCATATTTCCACACAGTAGGTCATATATGGGAGTAATAATGAGTAATATAATGTGTACAAGGAACTCATATTCAACACATCCTTAGTTTTATGGAGTATCCCGATGGTTTTGGATATTTTCCTTTTAACATTATCAATATGTGGCTTCCCGGATAGTTTGGTGTCTATTACTAGTCCAAGAAACTTATTTTCATAAACTCTTTCTATTTCAATTGAATTTATCTTTATTTTAACTTGGTCTTTAATAGGTCTCGTACCAAAAATAACAAACTTAGTTTTTGTTAAATTTAAAGATAGTTTATTTCTGTCGAACCAGTCTTTTAATTTGGTTAATTCATTTTCCACAGTTTTCAGGAGTTGTTCCATATTTTTTCCACAGCAGTAGAAGATATAATTTTAAACATGGAAATTCAGACACATTGCTCTGGAAGTGAGATTCGGTTTGTTGGAAGCTCTGCAAGTGGTTGTTCGCTCTGATGCAAAGTGTTTTATTTCCTCTTTTGGATTCTTCCAAATATTCTTTATCCTAATACTTGATTGTTCATTGCAATTTTAGGTAAGATACTCCATCAACCCATTCATTTTCCTAAATGATTAAACTCACAAGGGTCCAGGGTGTGCTGTCTTTGGGCGAGAGGCGGGCTAAAATCTGAATTGGTTGCCAGCCAATGCCAAGGTATAAGAAGGTCTTGGAGTATTCAATTCACCTGCCATGTTTTTTGAATGTGGAAGGACACCAAAGTACCCTGTGGAAACCCACGCAGGCACAGGAAGAGCATGCAAGCTCCACACAGGCAAGCCGGAACTCGAATTCCAACCCATGACCTCAGAATGGCGAATATGCTTACTGGTCGGCCACCGTGCTCCCTCGTAGAATACTCGAATATGAAAAGATTTCATATCTGCAGTCCCACATTCATGTCGCCCCTGTTATATTGTCGGATTTTTTTCATTAAAATCCTTGCTTCGGGTCCGTGGGATTAACAGAAAAAAGAATTGCTCCTCAAAATGTGTCATCGATGAGCAAAAATGCACCTCAAAGAAAAAAAAAAGTTATTTCAAGCCTTGCGATTTGTTGAATACACCGGAGTTCAAAGCTCCTCGACTTCACATGTCGTTTTCATAAAATGATTGACAGGAGACTAAACAGCCTTGGACTTGAGTATTTCCTGAGTGATACGGGATATGTACTGGGACTCTCTTGACTGGCAATTAAGTTGAATTAACAATACATAATACAGGTAATGGGAATTTAGCATCACGGTCAACAATGCTTTCCAGTTCACGCACGTTCTGGCGGCACCTGTGACACAATCGCCTATTTATAGCCCCACTTTCTGAGCAAACTTTATTTTAATTACATATTTATCATGTTGTTTTTAAACCGAATCTTTGACGCCCCTGGAAACACACTCAACAACATCCCTCCTTTCACTTACAGACGTGTCAAACTACACGTTTTTTTTTTTGTTTGTTTGTTGTTGTTATTTTGTGTGTCATTCACAACAAACACTTGCAAATGTTGATTATATTGCCTGTATGTTAATTAATCAACTCTGACAGGTAAGCTGTTCTTTCTGCAGCTAACAATTAAAGGGCTTAAAGATTGACAACCAAGCTTGCAGTTGGATATTGTCTCCCTCCTTCATTTGGAGCCACACGGCACACTCCTCTAATGATAGCAGAAAATTAACTTTCTCTCTTGCACCGAGGCTCATGAATAATTAACTGGTTTGTTGAACAGGGAGCAGGCGCTTTCAAGAACATGATGGGTATTCTCTATATGGAGGTTAAAAGAATTCGGGCTGTGAGTTGCAAGCGAGAAATACCTCGCGTCAACTGATGTGTGCCTTTAAGTCGGCTCATTCCGCTCTTAGAGATCTCTGGATGCTGTCGTGATAACGCCAGTGGAATATAGGGGAGCAAAGTCAGCAAAATTATATTATATTATATATTTATATATAATATATATATTATATTTTTTTCCAGAGAAAGTAGGTATTTCAGCCTGAGATCGTTTCAACAAAAATGTTAAAGTCCCTTTCATAGCAATTTATTTTACACTACCATTGATTTAAGAGTCTCTGAGGAAGACGCTTTTGTAGGAGAGAATTTTTGTGGAGCTCTTGCTCAGGCTCTTTTCCATCTCATCACAATAGTTCAGGGCAGTAACTTGGAACAGACTCATTTTAAAATGAGCAGAGAGAAGTGATCTCATTTGTCACAATCACTCTGATGTGGCGAGCACGTCACGATTCCAGATGATTCATTTCATTGATGGAAACACTTGGATAAGGGTGGAATACCTTGTTCTGTGGAAGAATACATATCAATGGCCAAAATGCAAAAACCATCTGACAGAGGTGTCAAATTCGGGTTCAGAAAGTAAACCCTGCCACAGTTTGTGTTGGATGCTGCCACAACTTAGCGCACACAAACCCCAACACCATGACAGCTCAAGGACCGGGGGTCTCCAATCTGTTTTACTGTGCAGGACCCTTTGAAAAAAATACCAATTCAGAAACACTTGTGTGTTATATGATTGGTATGAATAGATTTTGTTGTGTTGAAATCTCACCGGTGGCATGACAGTCACCTGGTTAGCATGTACTTAGTAGCCAAACTGAATATACATTTTATACAAGCTTGCCATGTCAAACACCTAAAAAAATTAGGCTATTTTTCCACCAGATGGTGTCTCAGTAGCTTGAAACAGGCGCAGGCGGGAAAACACACAACAATCCACACCTTTCCACTGGAAATGCTTAATGTGTTGCTGAGCATATGGTGCATTATCAGAGTAGTTTTTAGCACTCCAAACCAGCCAACCATAGTAACCGTCCCGCAATACATTGTGCATGCACGCTTGCGTCCATGTAACTTTGCACAACGGTTTTCTTTTAAAAGCCAAAGAAAATGTTTTCGCATTTAGCCTTGACAGTACGTTGATTACAGCATGACTCAACTTCCGAAATATGTTCCATTTGTTTTACTCACGCAGTAAGGGGAAGTAAAGTATAAATAAAAACATAGTTCTGAGTGCGAAAGTGCACAATTTACACACTAAATGGATAGATGTATTCCAGGAAAGTCTATTGGAGGTCATATTCATTCACAACATGAGCGCTGAGGTCACAATAAACTGTCAAGTCGGAGGTCACAACATGTCTGAGGTCAGCACTCCTCTTAGCAAGACACCGCGTCTGCTCACTTTCCTGGTAGAGTCAAATCGCACCAATGCTGCACAGTGACCGCAAGATCAGCCTGAACCAGCCCAGTGATTGTTCATTCGAGTGTTCCTCTAAATAAATCATGCATGGGCCAAACTGAAACAGAAGCCCAGAATGGAAGTGTGTCTGTGCACCCGCCAGCTCAGTGTCAATTAATGCTAGAAGACAAGGCAAGCCATGATCCAGCATCAGACAGTCCTGAAACCTTCTGCCTTTCAGTTCATCAATAATGGATCGCATTTTGCCTCTGTTATGAGAGATAAACTTGATTCAGACTCATCCTGCAACACCGCTTCACCTCTCTCATTACATTTTGCACTTTTTAACCCCAAAGACATCACTACCACTGGGATCAGATCCTTTTGTCCTATGCAGTAGTTTCCATTTTTTGGCAAGTGACCGACAATATGTTGCCAGTCCAACGAGAAAATTTTATGATGTTAAAGGGATCTGCCCCTCTTTGCCTGTGTATGATAAAGGTCAGGTATTGCCTCATGCTAGAGTGCTAATAAAATGGGAGCCCAGGAAACCGTGACTCTTGTCGCTTAGCAACATTCACAGGTTGTCAATCAGGACACGGCAGATACAAATGGAGCTATGACATCAAGGATTTTTCCCCACTTTTCAAGCAACCCAGTACTGTAGTCCTTCCCATCCAAGTATATTTTATCCAGCATGTTCACCTTGATCAACAATGTCTGGACAGGCTTATCAATAACAAGGGCCATTGAACCAGTCCATCAAAATCAGAATTTGATTGTGAAGTCACTAATATTTGACTAATTCTTGCCAATGAGGTTTTGGTGGTTCTGTGTGTTCACATTCTACAATGCGCACATTATGCGATGAATATGCTCTATTTTCCAGAAGAAATCTGTTGGGCAAACAATAACGATAACATTGAATAGCCAAAAAACAAAAGTTGTCAATGGAAGAGAAGTTTTCACTATTATTTTCCCTTGTAGTGTAAAGGTCAAAGGCTGTTTACATGCAAACAATACATCTTAAGGGTTTAATTAAAATACTAATTGTATTTACCCCTCTTCTTCATGCGTCCTTTTAGCGCCAGTGTGTTTTCCTTTCAGACTTTGGATGACACAAACACCGGATGTGGATTATTTCAGATTTGCCAAACGTAATCAAATAATTTGACTGGTTATCAGGCTGTGGGCTTTGACCAGTCTTGAAATGACTTTTCGCCAATCCATTTATGCAGCTGCTCTTTCACATTCTCCATTAATCCCCATTAAAGTGCCTTAATTGTTTCTGGAACTCGATGCGCAACACCGCATGCAGTTGCTGTATCTTGAAAATGAAAGTCCATATATTTGTTCTCATGTCATAAGTGTCACTGGTTGGCTGGCTGAAGAGAAGAAGCGTGTTCTCTTCAAGGGGAGGGAGGACATAGATGTGTTTGCATAAATGAATAAGTGTGAGATACATCCTAGGATGCACTGGGACACATCAATCAGTGATGTGCCTGAGATCATCGGGGGTTTCTTATAATACCAACTTTAACAAGACACTGTTTGCTAACTCAAGAAATATGCTGCGTGAGATACATCCTAGGATGCACTGGGACACACCAATCAGTGATGGTGTCTGAGATCAATGGGGGTTTCTTATAATACCAACTTGAACAAGACACTGTTTGCTAACTCAAGAAATATGCTGCTTTTGTGGTTGTTGCCTTTCCTGAAAAGTAGTGGCTTTGGTAGATGCAAAGATTTGACCACACGGCAATTAAAAATTCCCTTGGCTCTGTCGGAACACTGACTATCGCTGGAGTTGCCATTGTTTTCGCATGGCTGCGAAAAGGGATTGTTTGGACAACAGTGACATCATGGGATTTTTTTTCAAAAGTCCACAGCTGTTCAGTATCTAAAATTTTAGCTCTGTGAAATGGTGTACATATCAATTGAAAGGCAATAAGATATGAGTTCACCTATCAAATAGTGGTTTGTTTTATTGTCACCCTGTTTTGTATGTTCTTTTAGGTAAATCAACTGTGGTCAAAACTCTAATTCATTGGTAGACAAAAATAAGCGGTATTTCAGATATCACGTTTTTTTTTCTTCTAATCTTTCACAGCAGCACTCCTGTCACCCGCAAGAGCTTCTCACTTCAGTATCCTGCTACCAATTATAACAGCTGCTAAATTTGGCTGCTGGGTGTGCTTCACGCTTGTTTTGAGTTTGTCACCACACATTGCAAGGCTAAACGTTTGCAACAGTTGAAATAGTCCAATTTCTTTAATCCTATTTACCAATCCAAATGGATGATGTAATTTGTAATTTCCCATTCTTATCTTCGAGCCACAGGTGGAGGGAAGCTGGAATGTTTGAGATTAGAAATCGGGAGCAGGCATCCTGTAGTGCTGAGATATTTTCAATCTGACAATTCATCTTCATCATTATTTTTTTTTCGAAAATCTGCCGATCAGGGGTTTACGTCTTTATTACTGTATGATTGGATGACAACTAATTTCAGACCAAAGAGGAAGCCATTTGCGACGCTGACATTTTCAGGTGCGACTTTTGCATTGTAACCGGTGGATTTTCACAAGCTGAATAATTATACATTCTAAGAACCAATTGATTTGTTATGACGAACACAACATAACAGCTAGATTATTCTGGATAATGTTGCATTTATTGCAGTCCTGATTAAATGAGGCCTACAAAGACATTGAAATACCACACAGCTCAGGGATTGAAACGAAATTGATCATCATTTGAGACTTTTGACTTTCCTTAGTTCAGTTTAAGAACAGAAACAAATTGATCAGTTATGTGATATAAATAATGAACAATACAATCTGAATAAAAAGTGGAGTGACACAAAACCTGCTTTTCTTTTCTGCGGTACTCCGTTTCCACATGGATATTATATACAGGTACTGTGAAAACTATAATGCTGATGACTATGTGTACCTAATTAAATGCAAGATGTTGTTTGCAGCCATGTGAAGCAAGGGAGGAATAAACTATCCCTCTAGCGCTTCGCTCTAATGAGGTCACCAAATAGAATTGGGTGCATGCCTTATTTTAGTATTCGGTTTCCCGCAATTTCCATGGCTGATAGCTCTAAATTTGGGGAACAAACAGGACAATTTTAAGGTTTGTTAATGCATATGGAAATGAAAATTAAAGTTGGATATTGGGATTCTCACCCAATGGCCTGTGATGGACACTGTCATGGTTACAAAAAAAAAAAAAAACAGACATCTTCTGCACAAACTTGTAATTGCTGTGGAATGTTTCTGCTGAGATTCTACATCAATGTAAGAATTGAAAAAAAAAATACCGCATCTGACCTTGAAACAGTATATCACAATGAAACTCCAGCTGCTCCAGGTCTTTTCATATGTCTCTGTTAATTGAACTGTAATTAAAATTCATAAGAACAGACAGGAAGAGAGGTTTGTCGGCGCGAACAGGAAATGTTCGAGGGACCACACCTTCATGTGTAAACTCGCAGCAGCTAATTTTCAAGCTCCCTCACACACCTGACTCTTTAGAGGACACCTTCCACAGTTCGCTTGTCTGTCACAATGGTCTCGCGCAGGTGTGTGGTTCTTACAATATAAGTGAAACCCTGAGGGCCTATGTGCCACCAGCCGCTAAATTAAACCTCTCCTCCCCTTCCCCTGCACACTTAAAATCCTTTTCATGACCAGCTTCTATCCTCAAACATCACACCAGCTTGGAAACAGAGGGGAGCTTCGGAACTCTTTCTCCCCAAAGCCCAGTGCAATTGCCCTGTTATTGTCCAGTCATCCACTGCTCACAGGGGGGTGGGTCGAAAGAGCTGTGAGCACTCCACATCCTCGATTTTCTAATTTGACAGTGAGAGCTTCATATTAATTTCTGCTCTCCGCCTGGGGGGGCGACGAACTTCTGCATGACAGGAACTATCTTTACAGGCTGATCACTTTTTAAATTAAACATTTTTAGGCTTGTCGGGAAGAAGTGAATGAGCCGACGCCATCTGCTGAATTTCTCATATTTGAAAGGGTATTTGAAGAAATATGTGGTGTGAGTGACTACAGCAATATTTCTGATGTTTCTACACAGTTATCTTGAGCAAGAAGAAATTGTGTGAGTCTGTGGGAACATATATGGGCGGCACCTTGGTCGACTGGTTAGCACGTTGGCCTGTCAGTGCAGAGGTGCGGGATTCGATTCCGGCTCCAGCCTTCCTGTGTGGAGTTTGCATGTTCTCCTCTTGCCTGCGTGGGTTTTCTCTGGGTACTCAGGTTTCCTCCCACATTCCAAAAACATGCATGGCAGGCTGATTGAACATTCTAAATTGTCCCTAGGTGTGAGTGAGAGTGTGAATGGTTGTTTGTCTATATGTGCCCTGCGATTGGCTGGCTAGCGGTTTAGGGTGTCCCCCGCCTACTGCCCAAAGATTGCTGGGATAGGCTCCAGCACCCACCACGACCCTTGTGAGGATAAAGTAGATCGGAAAATGGATGGATGGATGGATGGATGGATGGATGGATCTAAGAACATATAACATTGAGATTTACTGTTGTGTTCTTGTCACCAAGGTTCATCCAACATTTCGTAAAAAAATAGTAACAGCACACAAATAAAAATAAATTTGCAATTCAAAAGATGTCTACCCTTATTTCATTTGAACACTTCATTATGAATCAGATGATGACAAATACTAATGATTTCAACAAGACTTCATATCTGTATCAATTAACAGATTTCATGATTTTTTTCTACCCTGTTGCACATTAATATTTAATATTTTATTACAATTACATTACCGTATTTTCCACACTAAAAGGTGAACTGGATTATGAGGCGCACCTTCAATGAATGGCCTATTTTGTCATTTTTTTCATATATTGGACGCACCGCATTATAAGAGGCAATCTACAATGCATCCACTAGATGGGCTATGCTCAAGAAAATGCCAACAGAACAATCAGATATCAGAAAAGCGTATTACTAAAGCAGCGACACAGTTCACTTAACCAACAGCAAGTTATAACATTGTCTCGTTAACGTTGAACTCTCTTGCCGCTGCTCTATTTCCGTGTTCAACAGCGTAAGGAGGCATTTTGGGGTCGACATATTACCGTAATAACCATACAAAAGGCGGATCGGATTTTAAGACGCGCTGTGAGCTTTTAATAAAATGGAAGGCTTTTAGGTGCGCCTTTTAGTGCGGAAAATACGGTAAATACATTTAATTGTACCATAGCACACCACATCATATCATACACGTGTAAGCTGTCACATATGTATCCCTTGAGTATTTTATCTTTGCTTCTTACCATATTCCACTTACCGTAACAAATGTGCTTTGTGTTTACTGAAGACTGAATGATTCATTCGACAGTAACACAAACTAAAATACAGTGAGGTACATTGCAGTTAACTACTGGATCGAACTGATTCATAATTTATTGCAGAATTTAAGCTGTTCCGTTGCATCTTTGAATAAACACAATTTCATCTCAGACCTTGCGTGTGTATTTGGCAGGTCGGATAAAATTGGCCAAAACCGTATTCTATAGTTGGGGAAAATCCCCCCATCTCAAGGTTTGAATTCAAACAGATGGGACATGTGTACTTTCGGCTCAGAGTCACTCATAGCGGCTCCATCAGCTAAAAAAAATTCTTGGTAAAAAGAGTCGAAATGGTCTTTTCATCTCAGTAACTGCAACTAGACTTTGCCATGACATCTACACTAGCAGCCTTGTCAGTAGGACTTCATTAATCATACTCTTACACATGACAAAGACTAATTACCCCCTAAGACTGACACACATGCACGCACGCACGCACACACACACACACTCTCTTACACATGACAAAGAGTAATTACCCCCTAAGACGCACGCGCGCACACACACACACACACACACACACACACACACACACACACACACGCACACACACATCTGGACCTCTAAAGAATGAGTTTCAACGATAGGTCATTCCACACATGCTATAGTTAAGTGTGGTTGGAGGAGTTGGACAGGTTATGGAGGGAATCAGTCCATCAAGGTAGGATGAAATCCTTCACCTGTCCTCATTCATCAGGCCCACTACACATATTAATGATCACAAACCTTCAGAATTACAGCAGAGGACATACACATTTGCTCACACAGACCAAACTCCATTGACATTAAGCTATTGCTGAAGAGACTACGGTACTATCACAGCAGACCTGTTTCTGTAAATTTATCCAACCCTATTGATGCTGGTTCCAAGTGCCTGGGGCACTACAAATTGTTGAGATGTCAGTCATCGCTTGCCGAAGCAAAAACATCTCTGCTTGCCTAAGTCACAGTCAGTCATTTATGCCTCACTGCACCCGTGCAACGGAGCGACCGGTACTCTGACTCAGATGACACTCTCTTTTAAGTTCCAGAACCGGTAAGGAGAACCAACATTGCATAAATCTTACTTCGGGTAAGCGCAAATAGCTTAATGTCTGGATAAAGTCTCAAGGCCGAATTCACAAAAGGACTGTGTGTCTTTTGTGTGGCACTAACCGATACAAATAGAGCAAACATATAGCATTTCATTAGTGAAATGCTTCACTAAGTGCGCTGCCAAACAGATTGTATTCCATTGTTATTTGCGTGTATTTAAATGAGGTAATACGCATTTATTTGGCAGAAAAATGGTCTACCTGGATGCAAATGAGCCTCATTGATAACACTAAGACCAGCAGTAATGGCTAGAGACAGTTTGCGTGAAGCAAATAACGTCGTTAGAAAACAATTCTGGCCCCGACTCACTTTAAATTGCCCATCGGTGTGGTTTTGAGTGTGAATTGTTGTTTGTTTATGTGTGCCCTACGATTGGCCGGCAATTCCAGATGATGTAAAAAAAAAAAAAAAAAAAAGAAAAGAAAAACAGATGTACTGTAGCTATTTCCACAGATATTTTTAAACTGTTTTAATTCAGCTAGTTTTGAGTACATGCCACACGGCGTATCTAACTAAGGACAAAAAAAGTTGCAAGCATTGAATTGTTCCTTCTCTCTTTAACGTTGAGCAAAGTGTGGGGGAGTGAGCCTGGCGCCTACAGCGACAATATGATCAATTTCCACAGTAAGTAGGAATTTCAATCTCATAACACCAAAATGGCAGATTTGCATGCTCCCCGCGCTTCCCAGATTCACAAACGTAGGCTACAAAAAAAAAAAAATGCAACTGCGGTGTTTAGGTGAATAGCAATTCAGATGAATTCTATGTCGGGCTTGCGAGATTTGTCTGCCTTGCTGAGTTGATGATCCGACCCCAGGAAGACAGGTGATTAAAATTCTGTCATACTTGCGTGACTTTACTCTCACAGATCTCACAAGTTCCTCCAACGACAACACATTTGTTTTTCATTCAGCGTTTTTCTGAAGCCCTTATTTCCTGAGGCAGCAGGCAGTAACATTTCGGATACACTGTCAACATGCCAGATTATAAGATTTGTCAGCGGGAAAAAGAAATCGTCAATGTAATACAAATTTAGCTCGGTTAAATGCGGCTGGCTGTTCATTCAAGGAAGAAAATGCTTGGCAGACCATGTCCTTCGCTTTGGCTATAGTGATTTTATTTAGTTTTTCAAGGTTTTAGGGATGTGACTGAAAAAAAAAAATCCTTGGGTCATGTTTAGTAATTTGTCTTATTTTTGACAATTTCTTCTGTCTTGAGTTAACCTTATTCTACCCTACACAAAGGTCAATTTACTGCGCATGAACCCCAAGTTATCGTATCTGGGAATGCCAGTTGCACGCCTCGTGAAGATTCCCCCTGGAGCCAGCACTTCATTAGATTGAGTCAAACGCTGTTATTTCTTATCTTTTTTTTAAGCCTTTTATGAGAACGATACCAGCTTGTATCGACTTATTATCTTTCTGTGACCCACATGATGAGAGTCCTCTAAATGACCATCTTAGTTTAGTCATTTCTCCCACTTTTTGTCAAACATCAGTCCTGTGTTTCTCTTGACACAAAAGTTCAAGTCAGTGAGAGTTGACAGGAGGAAAGAATGGCATTTTATAACCCTGATCCTACTGATGATGTAGACCAGCAAAAACAACATCAACAACAAAACATTTTGTCTTCCCGTCTTCCACGTAAAGCAAAAAGAAGCACTGGCTTGCAATATTGTATTTCAAAGCCAAACAGCAAGTTTTGATCTTCATTGTGGTGTGGTCTGTGCTAGGAAGCAAATAATACTTGAGTGTGCAGCCCTGACTGAATGTGACATTTGAAGCTTTCTGATGGCCTTGTCGCTCGATACAGTACTGCAATTTTCTGTTGGTGTAAGTGCTAAAATGAAAGACAAAATGCTCAAAAAAACAATTTAAAAAAATTGTCTTCAGGTACCCACCCATCTTTCAACAATTTTTTTACTCAACTCGGCTCAACTCAACTGTCTACCCACCCATCTTTCAATTGCACTTTTATACCTTGTCAAGAACATTTACAGTACATATTCTACAATTTTTTTACTCAACTCGGCTCAACTCAACTGTATTGATAGAGCACTTTAAAACAACGCGATGAATTGGAACCAATTAGTAGTGCTACCATTTAAATAATGCTGCTATCTATGACTGACATCGGAGATGGTTCATTGATTGAAGAGGTGCCTGAAATGCTGATCTGTCATAGGTCAGTTACACCATGCTGGAAGGGAGGCTTGGAATAGCAGACAGACAGGCAGCTGGTGCAGTAGACCTTTTGCTCATTTTAAATGTATTAATTTCAGTATTGCCAGACTCTGGAATATTTGTTTACTTTACTGCACAATATTTAGTGACCTTTTCTGTTTAACCATGCATGCAACAAATACTTCAAATATTATTAAAAAAAAAGACTAAGACTAAAACTAATAAACATTTTGATAAGCTAACAACTGTTAAGCCTGCTCTGAAAACTAATAAAAACTAAACGAATTAAAAAAAAGCAAACTGAAGTCAAAACAAAATAAAAAGCAGTTAATTGTGAAAAATCCAGATCAAATATAAACCTGTCCCCCACAGATAATTGGAGAAAGACTCACAGGCACATCAATATCTCATACATATCGTCATCTTCGCAGAAAAATGGAAACTATGCTGTGCAGAAAAGGGGTGGCCAACTTCAGCTTCTTCCACTTTCATTTGCCCCTATCAGGGCAATGCTTTCTAATATTTTTTGTACGTTTTGTCTGATCTATAATAGCCATTTTAAACAATGTTTAAATATAAGCATATGCTTTTGTTTGACTTCTCCTGTCCATTTCAGTGCACGGATGACTGCACAGTCACAAGCCTGACTTTGTCCTTGCATTTTAATAAACGCCATCTGAGTTCGCTGGTTGTGCATAAAACTGTCATGAAACTGCCACCCAGTGATCCCGAGACCTTGACCTCTGTGTTCAGGGAGACGCTGACGGGACCTTGCAGTGACAGGATGGCGCCCATGTCGATCTGCACGCTGATACGCTTTATCCGTTGTCTTTCGACGCTTGAAAACAGCCGCTCTTTTGTATGCATCGCAAATGAGATAAGATGCAAAGACAGTTTCCAATGATAGGATCAACACGAGATTGAGAGATGACTGCCTCAAAGATTGATGGGCGCCGAGAATTTTTGTTCTCCAGTCTGCTGTATAAGCGAGTCTATAGCTTAACTGTGTAGCAAGCTATGTGTTGGATTTGGTTTTCTTTTTTTTAATTTACCCTATATGAACCAAAAATGATCATGACAACAGTTCTATATGTTTGTTGCTCACATTACTTTCTACCCCCTCCAAGGAACCTAATTAACACAATGAGGTAAGAAGAAATTGAAGTAAATCAGAATGATTGTTTGCATTTTAATGTTGTCCCTTTGCCAGTAGACTGAAATAAAACCACACATAGGCTTCCAGTATGAAACTCCCCGATAACCTCGGATATCAGCGAATCTTTAAAAGGAAAATAACCTTCATCATCTACTTCAATTCATCTTATTTACTTGTTTACATTTCCAGGATGTGTGGGCGACTCTGAGACATATTTTCCAAAACTATGAATAAAAACAGTGGAGACCCTCTCGGTGCGAGCGAATCAACCAAGTCGGAAGTCAAAGAATTAACAAGCGCACTCTGCGTGAGTTGTTAGGGAAAATAAATTTCAGACCAAAGCTGTATAAATCCATTGCAAACCTGCAACTTGAAGGGCAACTTAAGTGTTTCAAGAAAGTCAGAATTGATTTTTAGTGTTACTTTTTTGTTCTTTCTACTGTCTTTGTTATTAATTTCTTGGTTATTGAATTATTTCTGCTGCAGGTACAGCACTTTGGATACAGCAGTGGTTGTTTTAAAGTGCTGCATAAATACAGTTGAGTTGAATTGAGTATGATAGGCTCTCTAATTTAGGAAGGTGCTGTCCATATAAAGGGGTGGGAGCTTTTCGGGGCTAATTTTTGTTTCTGGAATGACAGAAACGCATACTTGAAAGGATTTCAAGTTTCTCCTTTGTTTGGTGATTAGATTAATCCTGCCTGGCAATGTGCTAACCACATTACCACATTCTTAAACAGAACGGGCTTCTTTTATTTAAATGGGGATTAAGATGTTCCTTCTCATCACCGTAATTGAAATACAGATTTCAGTCATCAGTGCTTCGATTCCCACGACAGTGAGCTGTTTTACCTCAGGAAATCAGAAAAAGAGGAGTCAATCGCTTGTTTTTACAATACTCTTATTGGGCCATGAATTATTTCCTTTTGGAAACTTCTTCAGCCATCTTGTGCTTTGTGTGGTTTTTCGAGAGTCCTGTGGGACAATGGACTTTAAATGACATTTAGCACACTTTGGACCTGGTTTATTAACATCCCCAATAGGGGGCGCAAAAGTGCGTGTTCATTAACCGAGTAACGGATTGCTTGCGCTACTGGTGGACATGTTGCACGTAATCTGGTAAAATTGTTATCTTTTACAGAGCTGCCAAGGAGCGAGTGCAAAATTGAGATTTCATTCATGCATTTTGGTGACAGGTTTAAAATAGTGCAGACCACCTTAAACAGAAGAGGATTTTGTGCTTTAAATACTGCGGTAACATGTCTTAAAAACTTGGGACAGCACAAAATGAAAAAAGTGCTCTGAGTGAGCTCAGCACAAATTGTCCCAGTGCACTAAAATTACCAACATGCAAGGAAAGGAGCTGGAGTGGGTGATATGGCATGACTCCTTGTGACTGGTTCCAAGATTATTCAGAAGCTACAAAAGTCCATTTCAAAATATGCCACAATAATTTTGGTTGATGGCATTTCATGTTTTCACGCGTGGAAAAGATCTATACTCCCCGTCGCTTCTTATCTGGTCTGTTCTTACTCGTCATGGTTAAGCACAGTGGTGCAGTTCGTGACTACCTTTCAGACGCAGGACACAAACTCTGTCTTCGCAATTTCTCGCAGATTTGATGAATTGGATTTCTTGCGCTTAATCTGTTTTACACTCCTCCCAGAGAGTTAAATAAATGACAAGTTACCGGGTTAGGAGAACAGCCTCTCCACCTGTCTTTGTTGTTGTGTGCTCGAGTCCCATGGGTCTTTTCATTTTTGTTTGTATTTATTACTTGTCAAAAATATAAATAATAAAGTGACATTTTTATACTTGGTCAATGTACATTTTTTCACCAAAAATGTACAAGTCCTTGGGTTTAACTCTTTTGAGCCTTGTACAAAGAGAGCCAGCCCTATTCTGGTGGACAGGCTCCCTTGCTCTCTGAGTAAAAAAACAGGTGAGACTTGGTTTTCGTGCTGTGGCAAATCTAGTTTAGTGTGTTAGTGAATTTTGTACAGCTCGCTGCTGAATCGGTTCATACCCCCCCTTACTCACGCCCCACCCCAAAAAAATATAATTATTCTGTCTGCGGTACTCATCCATAAGTATTGAGGTGGTGGGTGGGGCCATTCACACACAGGCACACCATCGTGGGTTCATGACGGTCAACAATTGCATCACCAACTACATAATTCCCAAGGGGATATCTTGCAGTTTACCTTTATAAATGCACTTTGCTCGCATCAGTGTCATGCACGGAACTAGGAGAGTCTATTCTCTTGCTATTTCTGCAACGTCTAGCCCCCAAGCACTACATGCACTGAGACTGCCCTGATTTTAATGCAAACGAGGGCCCCTTCAATTGGTAAGGAGTCGCCTACCAACTGAAGGAAAATGCCACCCATGCACAAAGTTAGATTATGCTTTGTGCTAAAATTCTGCTGGGCAGGAAAATAGGGCCCCAGAGTCTCACCTGGTCACATAAGTCACAAAAGGAAATCTGCAACTCAAGCCGGTGACTGTTTTGCAAGCCTGTTTAAGCTTAATCATGTTTTTGTTTTTGTTTTTGTTTTAAGCAGATTTTGCAAGATTGATCACATTTGCATTTTTAGAGAGTGTAGATTTTAGAAAAGTAAACTTATTAGATTTTCTGAAGTTGCTGCATAACATAATATGTATTTATTCTGTGATATGATGAATATAATTGCTACATTTTGCAGGAGTACTTAACAAAATTCACAAAGAACACTCAAAGATTCTTTTCAGGTGGTATATTTCCAGTATTACTGTAAGAATTTATGATATGTACGGTACCTTGGTGGTGTCGTAAAGAGTATGATTGTCCAAAGTCATCTTTCTCTCAAACCGAGCAAACCTCCTGAGGTCTCTGTCAAACTGCTGTGGGGAAAGAAAATAAGTTCTTCAAAAAAAAAAAACACACACATACACACACACACACACACACACACACACACACACACACATGAAAACCAATGTCCTGTGTTTTCAAGGTACAGTGATCCCTCACTTATCGCGGTTAATGGGGACCGAGACCTCCTGCGAAAGAGGAAATTCCGCGAAGTAAGTACCCACCCCTGTACAGGTATATGGACATATGTATGAGTATACAGTATATAATATTTATAATGCCAAATGTAATGGTATAAATGCATGTAGAAGTAAATGTTTGTAGGAATTAACATTATTTTATGTTATATACTAATATATGTGTATATATATTTTTTTTATGAATGCTTTTGAAAAATCCGCAGTGCACTGAAACCGCAAAAAGTGAAACGTGAAGTAGCGAGGGACCACTGTAGTGTAAGAAATATGGTTGTATGAAACTATTAGTTCTCTTAATGCTTTACATTATCAAGAACTTGTAGATAATATCCAGGCGGACGCACTTATTGTCGTGCCAGCAACGTATTGTCACATAGAAAAGGCAGATGCCTTGTCAAAAATGGGTCAAAACGTTTTTGGAAAAAGTGCTTATTGATTGAGATTTTGTCTCAGGCGTATTTTGACTCTTGTTTTATTCTGTTAGTTTTCATGTTTTGTTTGTACCATACCGTGGAGCCAGTCCATCCCAAGAGAGCAAAGGCATAACGATCCATCGGTGGCGACACCAAATCCACACGCACTGCCCTCCATCCCCTGTTGTCCCCCTCATCACAGGTGAGACCTCCATCCACCTGGCTGGCCTCCAATCGCAAGATCAGGAAGCATTTTGCATAATAGTCCATCGCCTCAAAACTCTGGCACGGCAGCTTTGACATGTGGAAAGTAGAGGCCTGGTAATCGCAGTAAAGGACAATGCCCTAAAGGAAAGGGGAGTGCAGATTCAGTCAGAAAGTAAATCACAAACTTTTTTTTTTTTTAGCCACTAATGTTACAGGACAAGGGGATATTCTTTATATATATATATATACACACATACATATATACGGTATATCTGCGATTGGCTGGCAACCGGTTCAGGGTGTCCCCCGCCTACTGCCCGAAGACGGCTGGGATAGGCTCCAGCACCCCCCGCGACCCTAGTGAGGATTAAGCGGTTCGGAAAATGGATGGAAATATATATATATATATATCTTCTTATTCATTCATTCAATCAGATCTGCTTATCCTCACAAAGGCCGCGGGGGGTGCTGGAGCCTATCCCAGCCGTCTTCGGGCAGTAGGCGGGGGACACCCTGAACCGGTTGCCAGCCAATCGCAAGGCACGCAGAGACGAACAACCATCCGTGCTCACACTCACACCTTGGGACAATTTTGAGTGTTCAATCATCCTGCAATGCATGCTTTTGGAATGTGAGAGGATTCCCTCTGTGATTGGTGGAATGAGGTTAAAGTCCAAATTAATACGGTTAATGACAAAAATACCTCCAATTAAATATATCCTGACATTCTTATTGTATCTTGGCAGGACTTGGCTAAGCACAACCAACGGGAATCTCAGTCGACACTTAGCATTCTTGTTACATTTTGATGGAGGGTAAAGCAGTACTTTGACAGTAAACGCCGAACAATTTCAAGATTTGTGTGCGTTGTGGCTGCTATTTTGAAAAAGGATCAGCTTGCAAATACATCTTTGAGCTTGCTCGACTTTGTGGCAGTTGTTTTTGTACTCATCTTTTTTATGAAGTTCAAGCTTGCCTTGGTTTAGAGTAGACTAATTCAGAAGTGTTTGCGCACTCAACCAAATTTTAATTTGAATTCAACCTGTGGCATTTAAAAGGGTCAGCATGCTGCAAATGACTTGTGTGGCTATTCTCCTGGAATGTCGACTTCCTCTCCTATTTCAAAAACATGCCTGTTGAATTGAAGCGGACTAAATATTCCATAGGTGTGTCAGTGTGTGTCGAGAGAGAGAGAAAGAGAGAGAGAGAGAGAGAGAGAGAGAGAGAGAGAGAGAGAGAGAGAGAGAGAGAGAAAATGGATCGAGAGGTAGGAGTCACTGTCAGTGTGGTGGTTCACTGCCCTGGCTCAATTCACACTCAGACAGTGTGAACGTGAGAATGAACGAATTGTCTGTTTCGATATGGGCTCTGTCATTGACAGGATATCAGTCCAGGGGGAGACTAATCACTGGAACACCATTGCCACTGTTAGGCTTCTGACCGATTACCATTTAGAAGGCAATGATCATCCACACACAATCCTTTTTGTGTGTGGATGAACACATCAGGATCTTTCCACTGTCAAGAGTCTTGTTCCTCGAACTGAAAGTACTGCCAAACAAAAACAAACAAATCCAAATTGTGTATATACATATACACTAATGTAAAAACAGCAGTTTTACATAATCACGTGGAGGTACCAAAGCATTTGCAACCTGTTCAAATAAATGAGAAACTTCTTTATAATTCATGTCACAAGTGACACAAATCATGTGAAGATTGAACAAGTAGTTTTAGACTCGTACCAAAGCATTTTAAGACTCGTACCAACAGCGTTGTCACTATTTTAGGATCAAAATATTTTGTGGTTATTGGTAGTGCTGAAGGAAACTCGAAAGCAGTGGTTCTTAACCTGGGTTCGATCGAACCCCAGTGATTCGGTGAATCGGTCTCAGGGGTTCGACGGAGCCTCTGCCATGGAGGTTACGACACAGCTGACTCAACATGTCAATTAGTTATGACACGCCCGCTTGGCCATCAATGGCTGCAGATGATTACATTACATTGCTTGTCCAATCAGTGCTGTGGGAAATTTAATTCGCTCAGTAGTCAACGTGTGAATGTCGTGATCGTACGTCGTGTGATTTTTTTATTTTATTTTTAGAATGTTTTAATGCATATTATGTCGAGCAAAAAAAAAAAAAACAAAGTGGTCACGGAACGTGATGGGACTCAGCATCCTATCTGCATGATTGGTCATGCCAAGTTGAGCAACTCTAGTCTCGCACCGGCAAAACTGAAGGAACACATCTTGAATCACATTTTTATTTTTCAGTCATGAAGGGTTCGGTGAATGTGCATATGAATTGGTTGGATTCGGTACCTCTAAAAAGGTTAAGAACCACTGCTCTAAAGGATAATCTCATCGCTATGCTGTGAAAAACACGTATGTCCATTTTTGGAAACGCAGACACCCCGTTAATGTAAAAATGATTTTAAAATGACAAAAATGTACATACGTGCTTTTGGCAGGACAGCAACTTTACGCACCGAGGCTAAAAAAAAGTTTGCAGCATTATTCATGCACCAAATGAAAGCATTTGGCTTTGTGGATCAGTCCTTCTTAATATAAATTGTATGTTCTGTTGGGGTCACCCCTTGACTTGTTTATCTAACAGCCTCTCTAACAGAGTTCAGGATGTTAATTGAGACTTTCACCCTTCAAGGTTCAATACTTGGTCCCACTTCCTTATCCACTTTCATTCCCTCTGTTGTTAATAATTCTTAAATTCCTCTCACTGCCGATAAATTAATCTTCTTTGCTTCCGGTGTGGTTCACAGGCAGTGACTAGTTTTAAATTACTTCAGGGCTGTTTTTCTTTGATTGCTGCATAACCTTAGTTTTATCATTAAATGCTACAAGATTACAGTATGCGTTGAAAGGAACCGTGACCCTTTCACATTGACTATCACTGGCATAGATGAAATCATACAGGAGGCTAAGTACGTTGATAAATTTTTGAAGATGGTTGCATTCCACTCTTACCCTCTGGTGCCAAAGGTGCCACTAAATAAATAACCTGGGTGGGGGGCGGGGATTCACATTGAGGTAAGATTGAGCAAGATAAAAATTCCCCAAAAAGAAATATAAATTATGGTCCTACTGTACCTCAGGAGTTAGCCTTGATTTATTTTACAGTGGACATACGTCAAATTGTATCCCATAGTGAAACAAAAAAAACTACAGAATTGCAACTAATGCAATAATTGAGAGTGGGGGCCAGAGACAAGTTAAAAGTGGGAATACTTTGAAGATTATTTGATTCATTTAAGCGTTAGAGAGGAGAGAGGATGGCTGAAAACGAGAGTCAGGCAAGGCTACATTCAGCTATGGCAGATCATTAAAGTCTATTCTGTGCACAACACCTCCTCTCCTTGGATAATGGGAAGCTCTTCCGAATAAGATGTCAGTACGCTGGAGGAGTAAAGCTACTGGAAATAGGTGTGAATGGAATTGATAGAATCACGCAACACATCAGCTTGGCAGCTCCACATGGCTCAGGTGGTCGAATGATCGACTCCCAACCCGAAGGTTGGGGGTTGAATCCTCAGCCCTTGTGACCATGTCATTGTATCCTTGAGTAAGATATCGCCCTTCAGTTTCTCCTGATGCCGTGTCATCAGTAGGTGAAGGAAAAGGCCAGTAAAAGAGCTTTCAATCGTGAGTAAAAGCCCATTTTGCTCTGATTTTTTTAATTTTGAGCAATAATCATTAATTGATTGCAGTGCAGTCTTAAGACTAAAAAAACTTGAGCATGTTTACCTCAATTTTAATGAGTAATTTATTCATGGTATGTAATTAAGGTGACATAAACTTACCTCCATTTATGTAAGTAGTTCATAGCTTTAAGGAACTGTTTACCCAAAATATGTCATTACAATTTGCTCAATTAAAATTGCTGCAAATTGTTACCCTACCTTTACTGGGTAGATTCTGTTGGTTGTTTCTTACATTGTTATATTAGACAATGTGAAAATGTGAAATAATCTACCTCCAAACAAACAATGCTTTGAATCACAGTCACCTTTACGTAACTCCAGATATTGTGATGTAAAATATTATCCTTCCATAGACTTTCATCTCTCCTATTCAATGGCTTGAAAAAACATAAATACCGTATTTTCCGCACTATAAGGCGCTTTGTAGTATAAGCCGCACCTTCAATGAATGGCCTATTTTAAATGGTTGTTACAGCTGCAGCGGTTGTGAAAGCTCTATATAAAGTGGGATTGTATTGTATTGTATTCCTTTAGCGGATCTCCATCTAGTGGATGCATATCGCAACCACAGCCACTATTGCGGTTTCTATTCTATGCGCCTTATAATAATGCGGTGCACCCTATAAGATAAGATAAGATAAGAAAACCTTTATTAGTCTCGCAATGGAGAAATTCCCATTTCACAGCAGCAAAGTTATGAATGGAAGAAGTAGAACAACAAAATATAGGAGCTGCTGGATACAGTCATACCTTGGTTTTTGACCATAATCCGTTCCAGAAGGCTGTTGGAAAACCGATTTGTTTGAAAACCCAAACCACACTCTTTTTTTTAAAAAAAATCTTTATTGAACACGTCTGCTCACAATGGAAGCGTCACTTCCTCGTCTACCCGAGGAAGCGTCACTTCGAGAGGAGGCGAGAGGAGTCAAGTGGTGCATTCAAGTGCACTCAGTTTGGTCGAGAACCGATTTTCTGTTCTAATCCGAGGCATAAAAAACTCGAAATTTTTGGTCGAAAACCGATTGGTCGAGAACAGAGACGTTCAAAAACCAAGGTTTGACTGTATATGAAAACTGTTTTAACCCTTTAAAATACCACGTCCAAGAAATCAAAATATTGACCACATATTATCAGCATTAGAAAGCGCAGTGCTAGCTTTTGAGAAAATTGAATGCTTTTAGGTGCAAAATTGAGCTGATTGCAAGACACACCCAAGCGTTTTGTGCAACGTTGGAGGCATATCTGTCTTGAAAATTGTTCAGCCTCGGGCAACATTTCACTTTGGCAGTTACACTGCAACTTAGCACTCGCAAGAAAATAGCCACTTCACTCCATTTGATCGTTTGGCTTTTTAAAAACTAAAACGCTAGGACTGCATCTGCATTCATGAATGAAATAAACTTTGCCAACCTGACATACCACTTCCCAAAGAGCACCGAGTTTTAGAAATCATGTAAAAATGTAGGACGTTTAAACACTGACGACCAGAATGACATGCAACGAAATTCTGCCGTTACTCTCACTATTACAGCTCCTCATTACCCATGGTGAGAAACTCATTTGTTGTGCAGCTGCGGGTCAAATTTCCAAGTGTCACCCTCGACTGCTCCTGTGGATTGCTTTCTGTCTCTCTGCAATTACAGATAACCATTCACCTTCCAATAGGTAGGGAGAAAGATTTTTTAAATTCCCTTTGTGTTGAGCAGAGTAGTCATAGACTAGTAGAGCAGCATAAAAGACCTCAACCACTGTACAGGTTCTTTCTGACAGACAGATATGTTGAAAGACTTTTTGCGAGCGTACAAATGAAGGTCACTTCTATTTTTTTAGTAGATTTTTCACTCCCTGCTGTCAGTACATTACATTTGGCCTTTAATCGTATTGATGCCTTTGGATAAACGCATTAATGGCTCTGGTAGCAGTCACATGACCCATTCAGTACCTGAACACATTTAATTCATATTCTTTGGTGTGGGTCTCGGTCACTCTGATTTCTTCCTGTCTTGATCTTTCTGTTTGACACACACACACTGAAGAATAAATTAAAATAAGAGAAGAAAAGGAAAAAAACAGGATGTCATGAAGTTGTCGTCTCAGTATGGTAGTGGACTGTTTAGCCCAATGGCGGTCTGTAATCATCTCCTAAGCAGCAGGTAAATCAGAAAACATCTGAGAGTAAGCTTGTGACAGAGGGAATTACAGTGAGTGACGCAGGCGCAAAGATAATCTTTCCCCAAAAGCTTTTCGTTGAGTAGAGGAGAGGGAGGGTTTGGGGGAGGGGGGCGATTGGAATCTGAATGTTTACTTCCATTTTTTGATCTATTTCCGGCCTTTTCGTTTAGATGACAGCAAGAGGTCATTGCACAACAGCCAACATTCTCAGCACATACATAATGTTGTGAGGGAAGCATAGAAGTGTGATTTCATCTTGTAATTTGTCTGACTCACAGCAAGGAAACTTCTAAAAATCTGCCTGAAAGTTGCAGATTAGCTTGTTTTAGCCATGAGCTTTTGAACTGGGCTTTGACTCTTGACAGTGATGCGTGTGCTCGTGCATGCATGCATGCATGCATGTGTACCCTAAACGCCAGAGACTTTACCGCTCGGATTTGATTTAGACATAAAAGAGAAATCTAATCTCGGCTGCATGGGCAGCGCTGCTTGAATCACTTATCCAACCAGAGGTGGAACACTTGAATCTCTAACTGCATTGAGACGGCACAAATACATAACAATAAAGCGGAATCGTATTATTATGGCAGGCAGTGCGCACTGGGCTGAGCCTTTGGAAATCAACACTAAACAGTATTGAAAGGCGCTGATGATATGAATGGAAGCAATGCTCCGTGACTCATATGTCTGCTGCTGAATGTGGCACTGACATTGCCTGTGGATTCAAAATCAGCAGGAAAATGAAGATGACATTTGTTTTGCAAGGATATCTGTAACTCCCCACAAGTTGGATGACTGTCTCTAGCATTAGCTGCGTCGAGTCCTCAGGGACACAATTCTCAATGGCAAGATAACTCTGCTCGCAGTCAATCTTTATTATGTTATTTAATCACTGTCTCTTGTCTTGGTGGCTGCTAACCACGCTGGCAGAATCCCTTTCCGGTCAAGCCTACTGAGAGGAAAATTGGAAGCTGTATCTCTTTCTTTTCCTGGCCACCTGGGACTTTTGATTTAACACCCGGCACTTCTACAAAAGTCATCTCATCACTTCAATGTTCACAACTACTATTCACATTTGATATGCTTTTCACAACTTTGGCCCACCTGCTCTGCCTGTAGGGAACAAGTGGCTGCAAATGGTGGGAGCTCTGTTAAACGTATGTGGCAAGTAGGAGGTCATTATTACACTGGACCTTTGAAGGACATTGGGTATGTGGAGGTGTGGATGCCAAAAGTGACAGAGGGTTGAGGGTGACGGGGTCACATTTTAAAACCATGTGTTTGAAATGGCTTTGAAGGTCTTTTTTGTAGCATGACAGTAATTTGAAGTTCATTTTGGAATCGCTGTCAAGAAGCTTTTTTTAATCCCTTTTTCTGCACTGTTTGTTTCTCATTAGGCTCAATGGGTGAGTTTTTGACACGAGGCCAATCACAATCACAGAGAGACCAACAACCATTCACACACACCCCACCCCGCATGTGCACATTGCTTGCTAAATGTATTTAAATTCATTGTGTTCATTTTTATACCCAGACTCTCTGCAAAACTGAGATACGATGAATTGACTCAACTGCATCCGTAATGTTCAAGTTGGCAAATTGTTCATTTTGAACTATTTCAACATTTTAGAATGATGGCACCAAAAGAGCAAGAACTCATACTTGAACTTACTTGTTTTTTGAAGCAATCGATGATGTGACGTAGCACAAATTCCTCCTTCCCCACCTCATGTGTTGTGACAATGAAGTCCACATCATGGCCATATTCCTTCCCCCTGCAAAGGCCGCACACGTTTATTGTGTGTTGGAAATTATAATTTAGGTATTACATCATGCACATTGTTGAATGTTGAAAGATTGTTGACATCTCTTTTAATTCTGCAGGGAAATATTGAAGAAAAAAACATATTTCTGGCTTTGTGTAATCAAAATTAGTCCCAAATATACTCCCACATTCTTACATCGTGCAATTTCGCTGTCAGCACAAAAGTTTATTGAGAAGAAAGTGATCAGGCAAAAGTCTTACGCAGAATAGAAGACCGATATGTCCACATGGCATTTGCTCAAAAAGCAAATCTGAATGAATCCGTCATGGAAATGACAACCGAATCAGACACAGCACTCTGTTACAAATATTTTGAAAACACTCGTGTGACCTTTTGAGGTTAGTTAAGTCGTTCCTCACTTAAATAGTCATTGAAAGTTTTTTTTACAGCGATACAAGGGTCACCAACTCCTCCAGCACACCTGATTCAACTGATCAGGTTTGTGAGCAGGCTCCTGCAGAGCTTGCTTATGAGCTGATCAAATGCGTCAGAGGAGGGAAAGCTAAACATGCATAATAGTTGCCCATGAGGACCGGCGTTGGACGCCTATGCTCTGTGGTGTGGAAGCACTTCTGCAACACATACGTACTGTATATAGGGTGCATCTTATCAAACAAAAATTCATCTGCTGGATTTCTTGCACTATGCGGGGGTACTTAAAGACATGCAGTATCTGTCCTGTTATCTGGCGACCTGTCCAGGATGTACCCTGCCACTCGGATAAATACTGGCTGTCCACATGGACCAGATGGAGGCTCGATTTGGACGTACTATTGAAATTATGAAAAAACATTTATGAAAGCATTTTTCTGTGGACAGACCCTACTAAATGTTCCATATCAAAATCAGACACTTGTTCTGATGAACTAACAGCCTTTTTGTTTATGAAAAAGTGTGTTTGTTGAGGATCCAGCAGGATCAAATTAACCTGCTGTCTACCAGTTTGATTTCAAACACGCAACATTTTATTTGAAAGGAAAGGAAGGGAAAGGAGAAGGAAAAGGTGTTTTCTTGCCATTGGCTCGCTTTGGGCTCATTACTGAAGCTCTCATATGCCATGATGAAAAGAAACATTGTGTTCTTGTGATTATGGTGCCCCACTAAAACAGCAGAGAGTGCAGTTTGTCATCAATGAGAACAGTGCTGACACAAACAGCAAACAAAGGCCACGAGTGACTGACAGAAGGTTCCTGATGTATCAAAGTTGGCCTCCACTTCAGCTCGATCCTTTGCTTCTGCTTGCTGCCAAATAGGCCAGGTGCCATTTCATACCCATCATTATGCGCACACACACACACACACACACACACACACACACACACACACACACACACACATTCTCTCAACTCCTTTTGTACACATGAGCACGATTGTCACGGCCAACAGCAAAGTGAAATGACAATGAACATCAGGGATGATACGGCTCCGGGAGAAGTACGATTTGCTGCGAGGCTCTGGGCTCGATCTCATTTGCTGCTTTTACCAAATGATAGAAACATGAGAGGACAACATGGTGTCTTCAATGACGAGGTAGACACATGCATTTTCTATTGTACAGTACATATTTGACCGTGAGTTCCATGCATGAGCAACATGGTGAAGGAGCCTTAAACATTTTAAGAACATTCTCACACATGCGCAGTCGATGGCAATACAACACAGGTGTCAAACTCAAGGTCCGGGGGCCAGATCTGGCCCCCCCACACCATTTTATGTGGCCCGCAAAAGCAGATAAAAAACATGCCAACTTCCATGATGCTTTCTAAAATGTCATCCAAAAATGTTAACTCTCATATGTTATAAATAAGAGGGATATTCTAAGCATTTACTTGTTACCAAACCCCTCATGATAGAAACTTAAACAGGAGTTTAATCAATCGTTATTCTTGACTTCTCTATATGCTTTCAGTCATAATGGCCCTCCAAGGGAAACGGTAACTAAAATGTGGCCCGCGACAAAAATTAGTTTGACATCCCTGCAAGACAAGGTACGGGAAGTCTGTGCATCCAAACAACATCCAAACAACTATAGTGGTTAATGCACGACAGAATGGCTTTATGGAATGGTTCAGAGTTCACCCTCGCTAATTCAAGGAGCAACCGAGTCATTGAAAACAGCCATTAGTGCTCTACCAAGGCATGTGAATGTTAATGGTTAGCGCTAGTGGCAGGGCGCATGTAACACTGTGAGTGCTTTGCTCTCAAGCACGCTCAGCAGATGCTGCTTTTGTCACATTCATTTCATTTGCCCTCTTACTTGAAAGTATTCTTCCATTAGAGCAGATGTGTCTCAGTCACTTTTAGGCTTGGGCGTGGTGTCGCATGTGAAAATAGAACTTTAATGACTTGACTTGTCGGACACATTCATTTCCATGGCAGATTCCCATCTGCTGAATGTGCAACTTCCCCTAAAGCCTGCAGCACTCTTAATTGGCAAAGCCAAGATTCCACGACATTTCGAGTGCGTGTCGGGTGTTAAAAAAAACAAGAAGAGAAGCTCACCAGCTGATGAGCAGATTCGGCTTCATTGGGAAATCTCACAAGTGCACCGCATAAATGTGTGCCACGAATAGCAAAATCATAAACACGGAGAGAGAGTGAAATTATCAGCATACATTCATAGCTCTCTTAGACACGCATTACCTCTAATCAGGGTGCGGCGTGCATAGCATAGGAATGGGTGGTGAAGTAGGACATGTACACATAGACTCCACTCTCTGGACGGTAGCTGTGCATTATTAGTATGTAGCACAGCTGTGCTGCTACGTCCACTAATATAGTTTTAGTCAGCAGAAAAATGTGTGATCACACACAAGCCCCATTCTTTGAAGCTAAGAGGGTGGTTCTCTCCTTTTCTTTGCAATCTCTATAATGCCTCCACTTACGGTCAGCTGTGTCACCACACGCTAAAAGAAGAAACAGTGTAAATTCAGCTGGTCTACACTTATTTTGCGTGAGGAAAAATGATCAATTATTAAGTGTTTCAGCACAAAGCGCATGAAATATTAAAGGTTATTTACAAATTTGTGTGGATGACAGGGTGACGTGTATGAATAATACAGATCCGGGAAGTGTTGCTTGTGGAAATGTCACAGAACGCGAGAAAAGAAAAGTTCAGTCGCAGTTAAAAGTAGATGACCGCAGAGAAGAAATTGGCTTCCCTGGCTGTGATGTGTCAGTTCATCTTCAGTTTTGCTGCATTGCAAGAAATTGGAAGTGGAAACAAAGGTCTCACATGAAAAAAACAACTTTTCAGGGGTTAACATGATGACAGAAAGTGAGTTATGCTCATTTTCCTGAAAGCATATCAGTTTCTATACTTCTTATCCTTTTCAGTCGACATTTATTTTGTATTCAATATTTGTTCCTCAAGTTTGACGTACGCTTAATTTCACAAATTCTATTTTCAATGCACACACCTTTTGACAAGTCTGGTTTGGAGTTCACCATTCAGGGTTTTTGTATGAATGTTCTCACCTGACCTGGCTGTGCGTAATTTTTTGTCCCCCCTCTTCTCAAAGCTCAATGGGGTGATCAAAGAGACCTGTTTTGAAGAGGTGGATGATACAGGGACAGCCATGATGATGGAGCTGCACAATATCAGCTCCACCCCTTTCTTCACTGTAATGTCCAAGACATGTGGGCGCAAGTCTAATGACACGACCACAATGTCAGTCATCAAACTGTGCCCCCTCATGTGTCCTGGTGCTAAGTGCATGTATGAACACCCTTATGCTTGAGCACGGCGTTTGCTATGGACAATCTGTGACAAACAGAGAAATTAAATCAGAAAACCCCGGTTTGGATCTTTCGGGTTGCACTATCATTGCTCGTGTGAGCACTGGATTTCCCCAGCAAGTTCCCAGCGGGAGCGCTCTCCAGGACCCCCTCCAAGGACTCCATCAAGAGTGGGTACTCTCAGCGCCTCCTCTGTTCATTCACTCTTTTATTTCCCATGACGGATAAATACGTCTTGAAACACACCACATACCTATGATGTATTTTTACATTTTTTTTGCATCATCGTGTGCAAAAGTGTCTGACGCAACCTCTGACTCAGGATCAAGTGTATCTGCAAAGGAAATCATTGAAAATCTGTCCAGCAGGTGGCAGCAGGTGTAAGCGATAAGCCAGGATCACGCTGCAGAAGAAGTAGAGGGGGCGGGATGCAGGGGAGAAGTTGTGGAGTGGCGTGGAGTGTGTGGAGTTAGTAGAGAGTGTGTTCAAAGACAGTAGCGATGTACAAATCAAAACAATTAACGCTGGATTATTGCTTTTGGGGAAGAAAATCTTCCTCCAAGCATGACAAGGGAGATGAAGTTGCTGAAAGTAGGATGCTTTGTCCGCACAAAAGGAAGAAGCAGCCGTCAAAAGAGGTGCACACATGGACGTACAGTGCACTTCCACATGCAAACACACACGTGCACACATTCACTCAACTCATCGTTTCACTTCTGTTCACAGTTCATTTCATCAGTTCAACAGAGTGCAGATAAATATATTTGCTATCAAAAGCCCTTTTTGTGGTGTTATGTTGTTTTGTAGAAGGCATTATTTTCCTATAATAAATAACACTTCTCAGAAATTCATTCCTGGGTTGCTCAACAGAAGCTCTGAAGCAATTTGACCCATGACTAACAATGTCCCTTTGAACAGAAAACATCAGTATGTTTCAGCCACAGGTTTGTCCGCTAACTCAGAGTTCCCCAACCTTTTTTGCCCCACGGACTGGTTTCATGTCAGAAAATATTTTCAGGGACCGGCCTTTAAGGCCAGATAGATACAACAATATAATATGATGTGACCTGCATGAAAAGTGTGGTATTTTCGAAACATAATAATAAATACGAATCATGACACGAGGAACGTAACATTTTCTGTTCGCTATGGTAACGTTTAAACGTGCCTTCAAAATAAGATACGCCGCAAATAAAAAGTGCATGAAAAATATGACTCACCATCGCCGCTTATTATGCAGAGTAGGCTTGGTGCATGTGAATCTCCCTTTGAGATAAAGCCACGTTTGAAATAGGACTCCTGATACTGTCTATTAAATGTAGCCTTCTTTTTCTTGAAAGTCATAGGCTCCTCTCCTGTCTCCTGACTGGGCCTTTTCCCCTTCCCGAAAAAACTTTTCAAAGGCATTTGTTTTTTATGCAGTAACCTATCACGTGACCAAGAATCGCACATTCACCTGCGTCAAGAGTGACATACTGTAGACTGATATAACAGAGAATCAGGTAATTTTTCAAATTAAAACATCTTTCAGATTCCGAAATGAATAAAACAGAAGGAATGGAAGTTATTCATTCTTTCTGTGCGGCCCAGCACCAAATGACCCATGGACCGAGACTGGTCCGCGGCCCGGCGGTTGGGGACCCCTGCGTTAACTGGCGCGCCTTTGTGGAGGCCATGTTGGCAGGGGCGACATTCCCATCAAAGACGACTGACCGATGAAGAAAGTAAGTCATAACTTGCTTATTTCTACATTTCTCAACCAATTTTCATGCAGTTTTCTTTTTCTGTCAATGCCAAAATGTGTAGCTACTATCAAAATACTTTGTAGAACATTTGCTATAAGTTGTTGAAATTGCATCGGATTGTGCACAACTATATTTTGGTTTTGTTTCTGTCCACACACTGACGCCGTTGGCTTTGCTCGCCAGCGAATGTACATAAAGTGTGGCAGTGAGAATCTGCTGCCGTTCAAGGATTCGAGAGCTGTTCAATGTCACTGAGTGACAGTCCTGACAATTTTGATTTTGCCTAAGATCCACAGCTAAGACTTACTGGTACCGTTTGAGCGTTTCATATACATTGCTGGCAGAATCTGTGTTTTCCTGCCTGATCTATTTTTAACCCCCCCGCCCCCGCCCCACACACACACATTTCTTTGAGACCTGTCATCCTTGCACAGCTGTCCTTTCAATAAGGCTAATGTCAGGAGTATCACCAAATCCTTGTCGTGCTGCTTTGCTCGGAAGTAGATGACAACTTGACTTCCTGAAGTATGTCAGTTATCTCTTGCAAGGGTTGACTCACATTTTAGTGTATGTTATCTTGATGCAACTATTTAAAGAGATTTAATAAAGGCTATTGGTTGTAAGTAATTCGGCTAATATGAGTGATCAAACCATGCTTGGAAATTGTAGGTAATTATTAAATCTGTCGAAACTTTAGAAGGGTGCTTTTTCAAGAATGTCACAATGGGGAGGATTAGTGTGTGATTAATGGCGATGCTGGCATTTAAATGAGCACATCAACTATTTTGATGTGTCTACTATTTATAAAAAGATAATGATGCGTTTCACCGAGTTTAAGGTCTACTAATCACTACTTACCGACTTCAGTCATTCTTCTTCTATGTAACTCTGCATGGTTCCAATTAGATTTCAAGGAATACTCTCCAAGCCCACACCAAATATGAGAAGGATTTTAAGTGTGTGTCCATCTTGCCGAGTTTGAAGTCATAAAAGCTCTCTCATAGGGCCTGTTATGCTTTTCAGCAGACTCATCTACGATAAATTGTCTACTGTTGCTCCCCATCATCTTGATATTAACGATCCATGATGCTCCAATCCCCCCGCCCCCCAATCTCTTTTACCACATTTTCCCTTGAGGAGCAGTTATTTACATAATCAGACATCATTCCAAGTGTCACTCAGCCCTTTGAAGTAAAGTGTTACGATGTAGTATAAGGAGGATACCACCACTTATATTTCTCTCAAGTCAAGAGAACTACATTTCACTGTACACACACACACACGCACACACGCACACGCACACACACACACACACACACACACACACACACACACACACACACATACACACACACAGAGCACCTATAACTGTTTTAATTGATTTGCTCAAAACTTTCTGTATGGTTGTGGAGGTAACATGAATTCCATATTTGAGGACAATTCATATCAGCACTTTCAAGCACTTTATTTTGCAAATATTCTCTAAACCATTAATGTAATGAGGGTCTTGGTAACAAGAAAACTTACAATAGCTCTCTTATACATACGAGAATTTGAAATTATGGTACAAATTTTGCAAGCATCATAGAAGTCAACATGTTTGATTTGCTTTTGCGGGCCACATCAAATGATGTGGCGTGCCAGATCTGGCCCCTGGGCCTTGAGTTTGATACCTGTGCTCTAAACTATGGAGGTGTCCTCACTATTTTTGTGCTAGTGTGTATCTGTTCGCATTTTCTCCTAGGCCAGTGTGGACAAATGATTACAACATAACAATAACAAGAAACAATTTTTGCACTCCTGGAAAATTGTCAACATAATTGCACAGAAAGTCAGCTTTGGCAGTATGGTGGCCGACTGGTTTGAACATCTTCCTCACAGATTGGAGGTTTTGTATTCGTATCCGGAATGCGGTCCTGCTCTGTGGCATTGGCATGTCCTCCCAGTGTTTGCGTGGGTTTTCTCGTGGTAAGCGAAACTATGACGTGTCTGCCATCTAGTGGTGATTGGGGATATTACAACTTGGCAACTTTTTAAAAAAGATTATCATTTAGGAATTTTCCCATTTTTTTCTGGCATTTTTTTCCCTATTTCCTCTCATTTGCTTATCAAATATATCTTGATTGTTCAGCAGCTTAAAAAAAAACACTTTTTTGTGTTTGTGTTTTTTAATAAATCACTGGGCCACTCAGTGTGTGATTGTGGTCAGCCAGTTGGCCATCCCTGCTCTAAATTGTCCTTAGATGTGAATATGAGTATGCATGCTTATTTGTCTAACAGTGTACAGTATGTGCCCAGTGATTGGCTGGCATCAATTCCAGGGTGTACCTGCCCCTTGGTCAGCTGGAATAGGCTCCAGCACTCTCGTGACCCTAATGAGGATACGATAAGACAAGATAAGATAAGATAAGATATCTTTAATTTGTCCCACACTGGGGAAATTTACAGTCTACAGCAGCAAAATTGGGGGTAAAAAATAAGCAGTATAGAAAAGGGACAGATGTATGTCAGGCTTGTTTTAAATGGACACAAATGCTCCTCTTACTTATTTGAGCGCGAGGTAGACTGGAGTTTCTCATTTGGGTTACAATGATGGTTTTCCATTTAATGTTTTTGTAATACTGTATTAGGTTATAGACTGATGCATTGAAGTTCTCTACCCATGTCATTTGTGGTCACCTTGAGGAGAATTGAATATGGGATGAATACAACTCATACAAAGAAGAAAAGAAGTCATGAGGCTGAACACTACTTGGGACCATATATGTATGTTGGTCAACCAAGCACTATTGGAGACCAACAAAGTGGGAGCTCAGTCACCCCTGTTGACTTAAGTGCCTTTCCTTACTGCCCCACACTGCTTTTTCTGAATTATTTAACACACACACACACACACACACCCCTGAATATGAGTGGATTTTTACAGCACAGAAAAACATACTCTGGCAAAAAGCCCGATATTTAAAGAAGCGATGAACTCAAAGGGAACAGAAGGTGCAAATAGCTGCATACTGTGGGTGAGAGCACTTAGTCGAAGAAGTTTTGGGTCGCCGGGAAAAGGAGAATTGTCAAAGACCAATATGACCTTTGACCCCAGTTTCCTGGAGCATTTTGAAATGGATATTAATAAGAATCTACTTGTGCAAAGAAAAAGTATTGTATGTCAAATTCATTTCAGAGTGTGATTTTTTATTTTTTTTCACATTTTTTATTTTTTTTCACACACTGATTACACTTGACTATAGTAGTTTTAGGTCAGCTACCTTGGCCATCTTGTATCCTTCATACTTTTTAATAGATATGCCAATACATCATTACGTCAAGTTGTTCTTACCTTGCCATACAGTGAGAATTACACATTGTAAATGGGACGAAATAATCGGGACCAGTTTTGTCCGAACGAAAAACGTCTATGGACACAGCAGACTTGGGCGCAGGCCTATGTCTTGTAAAGTAAAAGTAAAGTAAAGTAAAGAGTGATAAAAATGTACTGGAACTTAATATACAATTTGGAATTGAAGCAATAAAATCAAAAAAAACAAAAACAAAGCTTCATGACATCATTTGTGATGTCAGCATATTGTACCTCACTGAGACCTCAATTCAGTGACCATGCGAGGATTATATCTGAATGTCTTTTCCATTTTTTTTTTTTTTGCCGTTTTTGCGACACTTCATCCCAAAAAGTGAATGAGGATCAACAAGGAATGTTAAAAGAACACGTGAAACCGCAAATAAGTAAACACACCCTTTTTAAAGCGGTAAGGCTCCAGCATCAACATGTGCACTGTCACCCATAGTATTTGCCAAGTGTGGTGTTTTTTTTTTTTTTTTTTTTTTTTAACAGTTGTTTGTCTTTTTACACTTGTATGACAATGTTTGTTGTTGTTGTTGTTGTTTTTAATGTGTGAACTGTCAATTGTGCGAAATGGGCATTTGCCTGGTGGGCCGACAGCCGTCACAAGACCAGCTAATGATCTTAAAAAAGTTTATAGTTGGTTTTTTTCTTTGTCTTCCTCCATCACCGTTGACCAAACCAATCAGACCTAAGTACATAAATGCCTCTTTTCACAGTAGAAAATGATAACTTCTTGATAAAACAGTCATACTTTTGGGGGCATACCCTTGATGTATGGTACTTGACCTTAATTAACCTTCACTGCAAATAGCAGCAATTGAACATCTTTATTTTGGGTAACTTTTCAGATGAATAAAATGATCAGCATTCGCTTCGCAAAATATGTGAATCCCGCAACTGAACTGTGTGCCTTTCAAAGCCTGCTGACTCACGTGCAAGCATACACTCAAGAAATAGCGTATGCAACTAGTTTGAAGGAATTTATTGACCAGTTGTATTGAACCAATAAATAAAACTGGACCCCATGATTCAAACGTATCTTACTCGGCGTGGTAGAATTACAAAAAACAATTGCATGCTATTTTACAGGGAACCCATTGATCTTATTAACCCTTTGATGCACCCTGTAACCTGATCACATGATAAGCTGATGGCAACCAGTTCTAGGTGTACCATGCCTACTGCCAGAAGACATCTGGGATAGGCTGCAGCATGCCCGTGACACTTGTGACGATAGGCGGATTAGCAAATGGATGGATAGATGGATGGATGTACTAAAATGACTCAAACACAGCAAATCAGACACATATAAGTGTAAGCACTTTGCAACATGAAGTTGCTCTCTTTAAAATTGAAGCAGACCCTGGAATACATTTTGCGATCCCATGAGCATGCAATATAAGTCGATCACAAAACAAGAAGAGTTGTTCTATGTCAACCACCACATCAATACAGAGAGGAAGGGACGAGTCTCCTACCTGCGGAAGCCACCCGTCAGTGCTGTTACGGCGTCCGATGTGATCAAACGGACAGCTTCGTCAATAATGTTCCCCAGAGCTTGAGCCTCCGCTTTAGTGACAACCCTTGAGATATCTCCATAATACAGAAAACCTGCAGGGAAAAGACCATGTGGTCATTAGTCTGGGAGCCAGCCATCAATCACAGCCAGTTGCTCTGGTGAGGTGGTGAGTCAGGGTGAATTACAAGGAAGATACGATTTGATTCTGCGTGTTGTGCTCGAAGGCGACTACTGGTGCATGTCAGTACAGTAAATGATGAACTGATGTCATTTTGGTTTCATCTGTATCTTAACCATTCATTTTGTTTTTGTCACATTGTTACATGGGAAAGCTAACTATTTATCTTGGAAGAACACGAACCACACATTTCTAAAAAAAATCGTAAATATGCCTGGTGATATGAGCCATTCTTCCAGCCCTCTAAATGTGTATACTCGAGTGTTATGATGGCGTTCAGACATATTTTTCTGTCAAAAATACCCTAATTTGTCGGCACAGAGCGGTCACTACGCTGTTGAGAATGACGGATGGCGACCCGTTTGATGGAGATATCTGTCACAACAGTAAATTGGGAGGTGCATGCTGTGTAATCTAATATTTTGAATTACTACTTCTTGCAGCACTCCATTTCAGGCATCCACCTGCACCGTGAGCGGCAACCGAGCTTGAGAAATGTGCAAACGTGCATCACAAAAAAGGTTTTATTCAGTGCCTACAATACGGAAAAGTGAGATTAAGCTCTGAAACTGGAGACTTAATTGCCCCATGGGGATAAAGTAGTCAGAATCTCAATTTGTCTACCCAATTCTTTTCAATAGTTTGGAGCAGGGTTGTCAAACTCATTTTTGTTGCGGGCCACATTGGAGTCACCGTTTCCCTTGGAGGGCCATTATGACTGTCAAACCATATGAAGAAGTCAAGAATAATGGTTTATTCAACGACTGTTGAAGTGAATCTGATGAGGACTTTGGTTACAAGAAAATGCTTACAATATGTTATTTATTACATATGAGAATTTGAAATTCTGCAATATTTTAGCAAGCATCAATGATGGAAGGTGACATGTTTGATTTGCTTTCGGGGGCCACATAAAATGATGTGGCGGGCCAGATCTGGCCCCCGGGCCTTGAGTTTGACATCTGGTTTAGAAGTTTATTATAGCAGGACACCATTTTCATTTGCAGAAAATAAAAATAATTAAAAAAAGAATTAATAATGATCATAATCAGAATAATTGTTTCAATTCCAACAATGGTTCTCAGTTTTCCCGAAACTGACACATGCTCTCCTTAAAAAGGGGGTCACTAAAATCAGCGAGCAGCAGCTTCGCAGGAGTGTGATTCACTTGCACTGGAAAAGTTATTGGATTTGTTGCTAGTTATTTATTTTTATTTTTTTAATGTCACGAGGCGACGTGAAATGTTTACAATCGAACAACAAATTTGTGAAAATGGCATTATTACTTCACAGAGGTCATAACATTCAAATTTCAAGCAAGTCCCAAGTTACGGTGGGGGAAAAAAATATCAAGCACATTCAGTCGAGTGGCCATCGAATTTCAAGCAAGCAAGTCGAGTCAAGTCACAATCTTGCCCCTTGCTCAGTCACAACATATATTGGAGTGATCATAAAATGTGTGGTCTATCTTGTAGTCTACTTTCCTGTCACCAAATTGTCAGGAGTGCCGTGGTCGTGTGATTTAAAAAAAAAAAACGGCCTCGGTCTGCCAGACCATTCAGTTAGGTGCAACGTGGAAAGACGTAGAAAACACGGTAAACTAGACTTGCCCCTGCACGAAAATGAAGATGCATCCGTTTTTACGTCGAGCACATGTGTGCCTGCCTAGAGAAATCACGTTCTTCACCTCAGCTTGGGACTAGAACAAAAAAATGCAAAGTTGTTGAGGCAAGTCAAGCGAGGTAAAAAATGTCTGACATCATGAGATATCGATATTGCCCAGCATTGCACAGTTCGCCTGTAGTTTTCTCTAATTCTTTATCTAAGTCGACCTCAGTTCTTTGTGTATTTCTGTGAATCACCTGTTGACTCACTGCTCAAAAGTCAACACCTTCAAATCTTGAATTCATTAAGTCGGTGCTTAATTTTTAATTAGATTATTACCTCCGCCAAGCCAGCAAATGTGGAATTTTTTTAAACCTTGTTTGTTTGTTTGTTTGTTTTTTACAACACTTACTAGCACGGGACATCTTTTGCAGACAAATACATACTGTATATTTGCTGTTGAGTACTGGGTCTAAATGGGCCAGTGAAACCGACCCAGCAGATGGTGCTGTGGTTAAAAGAAACTTCTGTAATGTTGTTACCGTACTTTATTGTTGTATTGTATTAAACACCAAAGACAATAACTGCACAGTTAGTATTAGAAGTACTCTTACGGAGATAATAGAGACGAAAGCTTAAACTGTTGCTATTTAAGAGGTTCACTGGACAGGCAAAAAAAATACATTTCAACACTCATACATGTAAATAATCTGCATATCATTGATTAATTTTCTGGAAACATCTTAACGTTTTCCATACAAACCCTTCATAATACCAAGGACAGTCTTATTCCTCATGTACAGCAAGCTACTGGTATTAAAAAAAAAAAATGTCCAAGCTCCACTCCTACTGAATTCTAAAAGCTTACTGCATGTGATTTGAGATTTCACAGCAAGGGCTCCATTTTACAATCACCATTGGATTTTGTTCAAAATATCCCCTGCTGTTTTCATTATTCTGTTTTCAATTGTGGATTCCCTGGTGTTGTCATCTCTCTTTATAGAAAACATCCAGCGTAGCCCCCCCTCCCCCTCCCCATGCACACACACAAAATAAGCCTAAAATAAAATAATTAAAACAAAATCCCCACTGATATCGGACGGCAGTAAGAATCCAACGATTTGTGACATTTTTCTTGGCTCGGAATGCCAGGTGGATTTTTCCCTCTATAATCAGCGGAATAGAAAAGTAGAGATGATGAGATGTTGACATACCACTTTGCTGCATCCGGTTGAGCTGAATGCTGGGCTCTGCCAGAATGTCACGAAATGAGCGCAGCCCCCTGTGGTACCATTTCTCTGCCGTCTTTGGTCCAACCCCAAACACACTTGTGAACAGCTGTCAGGAAATAAGAAAGGGTTTCATTAAGAAGCTCTTACATTACAGCTCTTTTTAGAAGAGGTTAGCTGCCAGAGTTTTGAAATGCTATACGGATGGCCATTCAAGAGGACAAAATGCAATTCCAAAGCACCTCAATTGAGAACACAAAGGGAGGTTGCAGTGATGATGAAGATAAAGAGTACCGGAACTTGTTTTTTAGACTGACCTTTAAGGTCTGATACCGCTCACTTGAGAGGGTTCGCTCAACTTCAAATGAATGGCCAAATTGGAGGATCTCCTGAAAAACAAAAGTTGATCATGTTATACATATATATATATCATGTTCTTTTAACCATTGACAAATAACTCACTTTTTCTCCATCATCTAATTTTTACTGTACTACAACTGTTTTGTCGCTACTCTGCAATGTGCATTTTGGGTGGGCGGGGAATAACCTGCTTTGGCAGAGCAAAAATTATTCTCGCATAGGACTTCAGTTCATTACTTATTTATTTGTATTTATATGGTCAGTTGCAAAGGCTATCAGAATAACAAATCTGTTTTGGACAACTTTTTGTTTTGTCAGCCATATGTTAATTACCAAGCACTGTGGCGCAGTACTGGTGATGACATGACTTGCGGTGTAGATTAGAATAAAAATAAAAGCATAGTATTTTTATTGCATCGTCACCGCTTAGTGTAAATAGAACAGTCACTTCCCCTGACACTCACCCCAAAGTTGGTACAGTCCAAAATGGAGGTGGAAAGTTGCCACACGTCATACTGTTCAGTACCGTACTTTCCCTTTCCGCATTAACCCATGCCAAGCAGTACCGCTCCATATGCGCATTTCCACACTCCGACATGATAAGAGGAGGACTACTTCGTCAACTTGCCAGCTGCCATTAAACACCACAAAGAAGAAAAATGATGACAACTCAGGCTGCCAAATCCTCGGCATTGCCTTCATCAGCACGTGCCTCCCCAACGGTGCCACCTCAGCAGCCTTATCTGAACTTAGCACTTGGAGGAATGCACTGAAGATAAGAAATCTCCGGTGATGATCTCTACTCCTCCGTACCCATATATGCACACCGACTTTGGTCTAAACATTATGCTAGTTATAATACGTATTGCGTACTGTGGTGCTTGTTGACGTAATTCCTGCACAGAACTAATAATTGAGTATCGTATTTTTCGCACCTAAAAGTATTCAATTTTCCCAAAAGCCAACAGTGCGCCCAATAAGCCAATGCACCCTATATATGGTGGTACAATCTCTTTATATTCCCCATTGAGTTGTTTCCCTATGGCATCTAGGGGTGATTATTAGCAGGAGCCGATTGTAACCAAAAAGGGTTCTGCCCAACACTAATTGACATGTGCATTGTCCAACACACAATCAAACAGACCACTACTTTGTGAGCTCTGCGCAGCCATTATGAAACGAAGAAAATACCAAAAGCATAGTTAACTACTGACTAAACGAAGGAAGGAGACAAGCAAGATTTCTAAGGCTATTTGGCCTCTTGTGGATGTGAGCCCATGAGGTTTGTGTGACTTTTTGTTGAATACATTGTCTACACAACTTTTGTCTTCCATTTATTGTTTTGGCATGCCGTTTGTATTATTATGATTCATATCAGTGTTTGTGAGCAGGTCTCCTGGCTTTGTTACAGATGCAGCAGTTGTGAAGGCTCTATATAAATAATGCTGAATTGTATTGTATTCTCTTTAGCGTAGCTCCATCTAGTGGATGCATAGTGCAACCGCAGCCGCTACTGTAGCTTCTATTCTATGTGCCTTATAATGCAATGCGTCTTGTACATGAAAACAGTTTTAAAATAGGTCACTCACTGAAGGTGCCGCTTATAATCAGATGTGCCTTATAATACAGAAAATACCATAGTTCATGTATGATCGACTTCCAGTTGACTTGCTGATTTTAGAAAGTGAATAATAGATTATTTTGCGACATGACTCCCGTGTCTCCTTTTCTTTGGAACCCCACGACAGATTTTTTTTAATGACCTCAAATGACAATTTAATAGTTTGAAATTCAATGTGTCCGGACATATGATCGATTCAGCTTACGAACAGTCTCTCAGTGTTCGTATTTTGAGGGCCTGCTGAACACATTAAAAAAAGCAGACAATTTATTCTTCATGAGGTGAGATGAGGTATTGCTTGGCATTAGTATTGGAAGTTAGTGTGTCATTTCTGGACTTTTACTGTATATACAGGAAGTGAAAGAAAGATACCTTATGGGGCCAACCTAGAAGCATTTATGAAGGGTTCAAACAAGATTCAAAGCATGCACCACTTTCAGAACTCAGCTATTTTGACACAAGCTTGTACTCAATCAATTCAGCCTTTTTCAACCAAAGCAAGCTGTGTTAGTTTTTTGTCCGTGCATGGGAATCATTCGGAAGAGACTCAGAGGAGTCTACCCTTCAAAGAAAGTAACTCACACCAGAACCCAGATTTGAATCCACAACCTGAGAACTCTGAGGAGGATGTGTTTACCACTTTGTCACAGTGCTGCCCATACATGTGTCAATGTGTATAAAATAAACCTTTCCAAGAATTTTTTTTCTTGACATGCAGAATAGTATCACTCCACCTTCGTGGTGATCTGCAGTCAATTGAGTGAGTGTGTCACATTTCAATATATTGCATTTTAATTATCACGCTGAGATCTCACATTGTTTCCAATAGTTGACACATATTACATTGTTTCCAATAGGTGACACTTCTGTTACCATTCTTCCACTCTGAGGTTGAAAAACAAGTACCGCTTGGTGGATAAAGCCACTTTCTGGTCACGCATCCATGCTGCATATTGATATTTTTGTGTGTACAGTATTTTTCTCCTTTACAATTGGAAAAACACCTTCATTGAACACATTGACCAGTGAAATGTTTGTAACTTTATTTCTATATCTTTGACTCACAATGGCAATAAAATCAATTATGATTCTGATGACTGAGTTGGAGTGCACCCTGGATTGATCACCAGTCCATCACAAGACTGATCCACCTTGTGAAAACACTACTCAAATTAACAGCTATATTTTAGAGTACCTCCACAGAACAAGCACAAACACAGATGTCAATACACATGTCAACACAACACAGGAAGACGCAAGCACCCCATTCACTTTCAACTGAATGCACAATCAAGTAGGTCAACAGTTGAGGCATACACTGCATTGTGGAAAATCTCACTGCTTGTCGGAAAGTTTATTTAGTTCCTCATTGTTCTGCTCTTTCAATATAGCTCTTAACCTATGAGAGTTGGTGTTTTTTGTATAGGAGACAAGGAAATAGAGCCAGTCCAGTGACTTTTTATGTAGTCCAAGTTTGTCCCTGAAGACCAGAACCTTTGTGCTGAGAAGCAAGAAGTAAGTTATTATTTGCATTGAAACCTCAGTATGTTTCCACTTTAATTGTCTGCCTCAATAGAGCACAACTAATTAGCTAGCTGGCCACACTATATTGGTCTTCTACAAAATGGGTTATGTCAGTCATCATCTCTTTTAAATCTACTAAAGCTTGAAATTTAGATTGTATTTCTGTTCCACAATATATTTCTTTGGTATGGAGAATTCAGTGATGACCTCACAAATCAATGAGTCGGTCACCCTCGCATCGAAACAGGAACCACAGCACAACAGAGAGCAGCTCACACCCACTAGCCTGCCATCACCTTCACCATATTTGCCTTTCACGTGCGCACGTGCACACACACACTCACACACACACACACACACACACTCACACACACACAGACTATTCATCACAAAAACTGCTTCAGTGCTGTCAGACCTTCACATCAGTAGGTTTTAATCTTCAGTCATTGCTATCTGAGTGTCGCTCCAATGTTCACAACCATATCAAGCATTTTGTTTTCACTCTGTCTGCTTTCACTTTGTTTTATGTGCCATGTCATGTTCTTGCTTTGATCTGTGATCCATCTGCTCAAAGTGAGAAGAAAATGGTATTGGTGGTTGAGCATCTGAATGCATGCTGCAAAGACAACAAGAACAAGAGGGCATTCACTGCCAGTCTAATTTTGTCTATTGTGGGATATTCATGTTATATTCTTCAGAGATTCTAGCTCAAAGCTGACAGATATGACAGATTTTGAAACATGCACCAAGAGACGCACTTTATGCTGTATGATTAAACGTGTCAACTAACCTTGCATTGTCGCCTCAAGAGCACAGTCGCAATAGTTTGCCTGACAACCGGACATTTTCTTGTCAAACAAGAGGAGGCAATGAAGGCAAAGTGACCCACAAAGATTTTTTTTGCACCCGCCCAAAAATTGTCAAAAATATATGTGATTCATGTATATGGATGTGAAAATCATTTTGAAAGATTAGATGGGAAAATTAGAAATATATTATATATGGCATATTTATTTAGATTGTGTTTATTTATTAACTTTATTCAGACCATATTTGTACATTTGAAAAATCTCATGGAGCACCACCAAGAAAAAAAAAAAAAAGGATGTCACCAAAGGAATATATCTGGGAAGAAAAATTGTATCTTGTATCGAATTACTCATAAATGTACTTATTTGGTGTGAAATCTGGACCTGTTTAGTCGAATACAAAGCTATAGTCTGTTGTATGAATGGCAAGAGTCGGATGTGCAGATGAAATGGTCCTTCTGACAACTTGGGAAAGAGCATTTAATGATTCTGGCAGTACAGTATCTATACTGTACGTCTCTGGCATAGATTAGATGATCATTTCTCGTAGCACACCTGATAATCTCTCACAGGAGATTGCTGACCTAAACATGAGACAGCACTGTGAAATGTGAAATAATCTGTGTAAAATACCACAATAAAGATGTCTTTGGCATGTCATCTCAGAGCAAAATACCCTGCTCCAGTTACCTCCTCGGGACCTCGCAAATCAACACTTCTGGAGTGTGGTGCTCGTGGGAAGTACTTAACCTGTCAGTGAGAATTTTTGAGAAGTGTTTACGTGAGCAAAATATAAGAAAGATGCCTGCAAATCTGAGTCAGTTTTAATTGTTTTGTTCAACAGTTGTAATTTACAGGTGAAGGATTGTATTCAGGATCAAAGAAATCAATCACAAACATTTTTGAATCGATTTATCCTTTCTATTTAATGATTTCACTTTAATTGCAAGATTTTCCGTAAATATCTGTTACAAGCTTTGTGGAAAATAACACAAGTAGAAAATGGGATTCATTGCGACTCTGAAATGGTTGCCAGCAAATCGCAGGGCACACAGAGAAGAACAACCATCCACGCTCACACTCACATCTAGAGACAATTTAGAGTGTTCCATTTACCTGCCGCGCATGTTTTTGGAATGTCGGAGGAAACAGGAGTACCCGGAGAAAACCCACACAGGCACGGCTAGAACATGCAAACTCCACACAGGAAGGCCAGAGAACCTGGGACCTCTATACTCTGAGGTGGATGTTCTTACCAGTTGTCCACCATGATGCCCATCAACACATAGATAGATAGACGGATAGATACATACCAATAAACAGCTGAAATATACAGCTCTGTATATGACAATGTAATCATCTCACCATATTTCATACATTGACCTAAATTACATGAAAGAATTTGAACTTGGTTGGTAATACAAACAGCAGCAGCTCCCAACGCATGTTCTCTCAGATAAACTTGAGAATTTTGAGTCGTAACGACTGTTGAAAATAGGTTACATACATGCATAATATTGCACATGATCTCATAAGGTAAAGAGAAGGTGCCTTTAAGTTTAAATACAGAATAAATGTAATGGATTGTATTTCAAGTGAATTGGCGGACCAGAATGTAGTACGCATTTTAATTCTGGGCTGGGGAGAAGTCCACTGGTCACATAGAATGGTGAAAGGTGAGAAGAAATTTCTTGTAGCCACACCTTTATAACCAGATCCTCAAGAAAATTAAATGTGTTCTTCCTTATGCATATATGCCCCCTGTCTGCAAATTAATTGAAAGACTAAATATGATACCTCCATGACTGCCTTGGTGTGCTCCCTCAGGCAGGGCAGGCCCTGAGTGGCCTCTATACTCTGCACAGTCCATGGGAGACTCTTCAAGACAGACGCAGCTCTGCTGAAGACAAGGCATGAACTCTTGTTGTCACTGAATTTGTAGTTCTCTGCCAGTACTTCAAAAGCATCCTGCAGGCAGAGAAGGCCATGACAGACAAAAAAAGAAAAATGGGACATGTTAGCTTGTCGATACGTAATGCTGATTGTTTTTTTAAATGTATATTCCACAGAATATCAGCTGTTGAAGCAAGTAGTACAAAACGATGGAAAGGATGGAAGAAAATGTGGTTGCAAAGCATGTTCAAGCAAACATGTATCAAAGGTTCCTTCATGTCGGAAACCTGACAAGGAGCTGCAGTAATTGTACAGTAAGATAAAAGGCTTGGCCTCTCTTCTGGATGGCAGGGCAGAGACCTTGAAAGGTGAGCAATGGGAATCAAACATAGAGCAAATAAGTCACACAGACATAGCCAATTTGCCTTTTAGTTACGTTTAATTAGTACACGTCCTTTTGGTGCGCTTCAGTATACGGAAAGACTTAAACTTCCTCACTTCTTAGTTTTACACACTGACAGGGGAACTTGACTGGAGCTGACATGCCACTTTTATCATGCTTTACATTGAATACAAAATGATCTCTAAGAGCAGCACTATGAGAAATGCTTTCACTTCTCAATGATTTTAATTTGATGTGAATATAACTTCAATAGATTTGCAATGCTTCCTGAAAACTGGGAAGTGTGTGTCTTCAGGAAAAAAAAAATTCTTATGATGTTTGAGGTTGTGTTTCATAGTGTGCTGATATTTTTGTAATAAATGTCACCTAAAATATGTTTCTCGAACAAACTAGTTTGCCATTTACGATTTCCAAATAAGGCCTGGATTTAATGCTCTTCGATTTGACCAGGCCGAGGAAGACTCCATATTTATGCCTGAAGCCAAGCCCTCATTTGAGGTCACTGCACCACCCGCTGTCTCGTGCAGACATGCAGCCTCATGTCAGTAAACAGGACACTAGCTCGCCCAAGGATGCACTGACCTGCTTAATGCACCACATGGAGATGGAGCAACTAATTCACTCACAGATGACTCTCTATACAGCATGCAACACACAACAAGCCGGGCTCGCGATGGAGGAGAGAGCATGTACATGTTTGTCAGAATGAGATGGTTGCTGTGCTATGGTACAACTTTGAGATGACAACTTTTATCAATTTACCTATTAATAATCTCTTTCATAATCTTTTTATCGTGAACAGGTCACCCTAATATCAGCTGGCATCGGCTCCAACTCAGTGGTTACCCTCAATGGTTTGTGGTGGAATATGGATGAATGGACTCAGAACTGACTAAGTGGTAAACAAAATTCATCAAATGCAAAGTTTGGATGATGCATTTGTTTGAGTGTTTCATTTAGATCATGTTTTTTTCTGTTAAATTGTAAACCATGGTATTAAGGACTGAGTCTTTAGGAATGATCAGTGTGGGCTTTATTTAGGTAGACGGGCGCATGCACGCTCGGCGTAAAAACTAGTGCATCTTCATTTTTTGTGCTGGGCGATTCAATGGACCAAGGGCGTTTTTCTATTACACGCCCCCAGCGCGTCTGAAAATTTGGTGACAAAAGCAGGTCAAAGTTGTGGCACCGGTAGTGTATTGCTATGTGTGTGGAATTGATCGAAGGGCAGTCATACAGATTGTGCGCTTGATGATGTGTGGTGGATGTCATTGTATTTCATTCAGAAATATGCCAAAAACAATCAGAATCACTGTCGAAATCACGTCATTGAATGCATTATTGTCAACATCTTGCACAGAGGTGGGTATTATGTCAGCACTGATGGACATCCGTTTTTCTGCCCATTTATGATGATTAATTAAAAAATATATAAAATATAAGTGCTGACGGAAGTGGTTTTTGTCCGACAGTGTAATCGTCACGAACCGGGTCGAGTACCAACGGCCCTGTCAGTCTGTCACTGATGGAAACACGCCCCGCCTGCCTCGTGCGTCTTTGCTGTCTAGCGCTTAGCATGTCATGCTAGACTTGCACTGAGCACAAAAATAGGGCCCTGTGTCTTTTGATAAAAACCCTCACAAATTGACCAGTTAACCATAATGAGGAAATGATGAAGCAACAAAACAATCATAATTTTTCCTTAACCTATGCTAGCACGAACACACATGAAGCCAGTCGATCAGTTTCTGTTATAGTATCAGCTAAATGGAGTTTAGCATAGTGAGCAAATAGAACACCCTATGGCCCTCATCTTATTAATGAGGAATTATGGCTCATTGGGGGGAACACTCCAGTAACACTGCAGACACATTGATGCAGCATGCCAATTTACCTCCCACCACCATGCCTTGCGGCCATGCCTGTGAGTCATGCTCACACAACAACCTGCTTTGCTGCATGTGTACAAAGAAAGTGTGAAACCAAGTTAGAAACCCCACTGACAAGTAATTAAGAACAATTAACGGCAACAATGGGTTTTATTTACCCTTATCTTATGTACCAGTGACTTACATGAAATGATTGCACCAAAAAAATGTGTAAGATAAGATAAGAAAACTTTATTCGTCTCACAATGGAGAAATTCCCAATTCACAGCAGCAAAAATCATGAAAGGGAGAAGTAAAAGAACAAAAAGCATATAAGTAAATATGAATTATGAAAAATATATATAAGCATATTCAGAATGGGTGAGTGGGGGTGAGTCCAGTGTAATTAGGTGAAGGAATTATTTACAACAAAAATAAATGTCTTGTTGCTAGATATGTGGGGAATTTGTTGATAAATAATAAAACAAAATAAATGAAAAGTTTTGAAAATATCTAGAAATGTAAAATCCAAATATTGAACTATGATGTACGTGTGATGACAATTTCTGTGTCTGCCTCGGTCAAATGTGCGTGGCAAAAACGATTACATTTGGGGCTCAGTGGTACGAAGGTGACAAGTGAGCAGCCTTGTCTGTGGTCGGAAGTCAAACGGTGTGCAATAGGTGATACAGAGAAATAAAGTCGTATAATAACATCAAAGAAAGAGCATGTGTGGCACAGTGTATGGTTGACAACTTGCTAATGGGCTGTAACTGAGTGATGCGCATTCTGTCTTGCTGAGTCTAACATTGTTTTGCACCATCGACTTTCTCTTCCTTCTTTATAACACATCCTGTCGGCCATGATTGCTCCTCTCTTGATCCTCTAGTCCAGTCGAATCACAGCACACTATATCACGTGACTGGCTCAAATGTATAAATCTCACAAATACCTCCTACTGTCTTGGAAAAGTAGCAAATGTTTCATGTTTTTGTCTTGTGCAGTCACTCGTTCTCTTCACTGGGACCATACTGAGATGAAGATGATTTCACACTGCTACAGAAGACATCTAATTACATGCATTTAAAAGCTTCTTGCCTTGTTACTGGTTAGTGGTATCACATTATTAATTTTATATCACAGAAACATGTCATTTTAACAGGAGTGTTTTCTTTTTATATCCACTGTAGACATGTGCAGGCTTTTCCAGACCGTGTCAAATAAACAATTTGCAACAGGTAGACTCTAATTTAGCAGTATAAAATCTCAAGGATAATCACTGAAAACAGGATGCAGCAAAACTCAAATTTGAGCTTCTGTAAATATCTGCATTATGATTGTACTGTACATGACATTTTTTCTTTCCAAAAATTGAGATGGTTTTATGAGCAGAAAAATGGATTTCATCTATTTTGCAATAAGGCTGCACCGTAACTATCGAGAAGGAGAAGCTTCTGGATATGCTGTATAATATACTTTTTTTTTAAATTTTTTTTTTTATTGCCTTATCCAGCAATTAAGCTGTCGTCCAACAAAGTCTGCGTGGCAACAAGTGCAAATACCTGTCAGGACCAGAAAAAAAGATTTGTCACAATTATGCTCGTCATGCTGGATATGTATTTTTTTATATAATTGGAAGTATCGTGGAACTGGAAGGGAAATAGAATTCCATTTTTAACATTAGACAATAAAAAAAAAAAATTTAAAAATCCAGCAAGCTATTTCAATGTGGACGTTCCTAAGTAACATCTCTCATGAGGAGGTACAGTGACATGAGCTTAATGATTTCATTATGGGCAAGAGAAATCAAGTGCGGCTTCTAATTTCAGTTAATGAAGGGAAAGAAAATGGATTCAAAAAGTGCAAAATGGATAGATGCTCAATTAGGTAAAAATAAATTGTTTCCATTAAAATATATATTTTTGTGTGTTTCTTGATCTTTCTACCTGTACATGTTCTGGGTAGTTCTTTTCCAGTCAACAAGATACAGAACAAAGCTATGTGCTGGCCTCATAATTTCCCAGTGTTTTTTTTCGTGTCATTTTCCCCAACCTGCTCCAGCCCTCCAACACTGTTCATGAAGATGGAGTAAGAGATTCATCATTCCTGGTGGGGACTGTCATGTCCATCATCCTCTTGGCCAATCCAGCACCTGAGGGTATGTAGTATATGCCAGCTCTGTGCCACGGGTTTGTGAACATGTCATCTGGTACGCTTCCAGATTATCGCAGCTGCAGAAGTATCTCATTTGTCGCTTTAACCCATTTTGCGGCGTATATTTGAAAGTGATGGTGATGGTGAGGGGGAGTAAGCTAGCTTCACCGTATTGTAAAAATGGGACTCCTACATGAAGTGGAAATGGAAACATAGTGAGAGTACTTTTAACAGATACAACCTCAACTTGACTGCAAAAGAATTTCTACAAGATTTGGGATTTTTGGCCTTTGGGGATTATTGTCCATTTATACCAAAGAAAATTTAAGGGAACAAATGATGTTTGATATTGCACTTTATTTGATATTTTAATTAATTAACAAGGATCAAAATAACTATCTTTCTTCAGGGAGCATTTTTTTAAAGAGAAATTTGCACTCTTGGTTTAATGTGTATTTAGTTGCATATAAATCTTTATGGTTATGGTTTTCTGTTAAATTTGGTGACATGATGAAACAATTACTTCCGTTTTGGGTCAGGTATGACGGTTGTATATCAGAGAGAGAGAGAGAAAGAGAGAGAGATCGCTGGAGAGCGACACATCATGTGATGTGATGAACTTTTCTTATCTTCGATTTACTGTATCTACTACTGGGTCACAAGGCGCACACAGTATGTAATATTTTGTTCATTTATTGCATTTTTCAAAGAGATGATTTTAAATATTGATTGTAAATACTGTGCAATATTATTGTTTTAGTTTTCCCAGTATGAGGTGTGGTTCTTTATCTGAATAGATTTACTGCTTGTGCTGCGAATGCATATGATGTAATAAGTAGTAGAAAACAAAGTAGAAGAAGAAGAAGGCCTGTTGGTCCCTAAAATAGTGGTGACAGACTGCGATATGGCGATGATGGAAGCTTGGTTAAAATAATGACGATGGAGTAACAAATGTTTTGTTTCAGGTTAAAATAATGACGGACGGGTGGCCTGGACACTTGCAAATGATGAATGACAGAGGGGCAAAATGTACCTACTTCTGCATATTACCAGACAAGGTGTCACAAAATCCTGTGTCTTCTTGGACCGAATGAGTGGCCACAGTACAAGTTTGACAATGACCAGACCCCGCCCGCCATCGCATGTTTCTGCCAAGAGCATGGCCTGACCGAATAGTTTGCCGAGGAGGCAGGCAAAAAGAAATGTGTCCAAGCGCCAGAGAGACACTTTGTGGGCATGCACAAGTGCAGATCTGCGCAGGAGCTTGGCTTTGCACATGCGCCCAGCGAATGACGATGCCCGGGATCACACAGCAGACATTTTGTGCAGAAAAGGGAGCTCGAGCACATGGTCAAGGAGTGACAAGGGTTTTTCTCAATCACACTTTTGGTTAATGTCTACAAACAAATAGTGGGGCCACGTGAGACATTCAGATTCAGATTCAGATTCAGAAAACTTTATTTATTCCCGTGGGGCAATTAGAGTTGTGCAAGAGCGGCTTATAGTAGAGACAGTAAGAGCAAGGAAACATATAGGATAAGAGTAGCTTCGCACTTGAGGTCTTGAGGTAGTGGCTTCAGCATCGAAATAGTATTGCACATATCGCACTATGCGAGGGTGGGAGGTAGGAGGGAAAGAAAAAAATCGGACACACCGCACTTTCTATGTCATGGGCATAGACGGCAGATCAGCACAGGGCTAATGTTATGTTCGTATGGTACATTAACATATATCTCACTTATTTGTGGGATGTTGATTTTTGGGTCCCAAGCGGCTTAACACTACACAGTGAAAAGCAAGGTCCATGTTGCAACGATGATATGCCACAATGGTCGCCTTGTGTTTTAATCCGGAATGCTCCCACACTTTTGCACCATCAATCAAATAGCTTCGCCTCGGACTTCCTGCACATGTGTGACGTTGGCGCCATTCAACATGTCCATATGAAACGCAAATTATACATTGTGACCACTTATTTCAAGCCTTGAATTAAGATTCCGGTTGAGCTAATCGGTCTTGGCCACCATCGGAATACATTGAGAGAGAGAAAAGATCTGCCTCCTAAAACTTTTCGTTTTTATAGAGCAAAATATGTGTCATGTAGTAAAGAGGGGTAGCATTTTCTTACTGTCAAAATCTTGTTTTTGTTGTCTGTGCTGGTCCGTCTCTTGCAGGCATACTGAGAAATCAGAGCCATGGGGGTGGGTGCCAATCCTTCTTGCAATGCAGGCGGTGTGTCCTGTGTACAGGCATAACCAGGCACTCAAGAACAAATCAATGCATGGCAAACAGTGTATTGCTTTTGTGTATCATATCATGGCAGGTACTTGAAAGTTGCCGAGATGCTAAATGTCTAGATGTGTCTAAGGATTTACGTATATCCCCGAGCAGCCGAGGCAAGCGTCAAGCTGAGAATAAAAATGTAACCGTTTTACTTGAAGTTATTTCATAACCGCGTGTCTCCGGGGCAACAGGCTAATGACACTCATCTCACAGTCTGGTGGCATCCAAATCCATTACAACGCTGAACCCGTGGCATTACAAATCTGCTTGCCATCATCCCATTTGCCTCCTGTAAATTGCCTTTTTCAGACTGTGAAGAAATGGTTCAACATTTGTGAAATATATGTCAAAGGCATAATAAAATATATTCCGATAATTAGACATCACAAGGAATATTGTGAACATCCAATTAGTCTTGGATTTAGCATGAGGACCGGAATCGGAGAAAGGTGCGGTGAGTCAAGCCATGCATTGCAAGAAGTAAGCATCAAAAAATTAATGCGAAGAATTCTCTTGGTAACCGTTTTGTTAAGCACTTTGTTACAGCTGCAGCTGTTGTGAAAGCGCTATATAAATCAGGATGTATTGTATTGTATTGTATTGTACCACTTGGTTGAATGAACTGCTTACACTGTTGCACCAAAAGTATTTTTATACTTAAAAGCATACGCGTTACTCCTTGGGATGTTGATGTGCAAAAAGAAAAATTGCAAATGTCATCAAGGTCATTGCTCTTCTTGAATTTCACACCTGCCTTTTTATGCCTACACACTAGAATACAAATAACGGAAATGTGCCTCGGCGGGCCAATTACAAATATTGCACAGCAAGGAGATATATGCTTTCAAATATACTCTGACTTGCTTTGGACCATTTATGACATAAAATGCGCTTTATTTCCTCGCTATCCAGAAGAGCTAAAGAGATAAATGCCTCTCAGTCACAGCCTATTTGCAGAATTTTATTTTATCTCTACGTGATAGCCGGTTGAATGAGTTTATCACTCATGCTCAATTGCCACAGCGTGCTCCCTTGTTCAGTTTGCAGAAATGTGCGTCACACAACAAGAAGAGGAGAGGGTTTATCGTGGCCTGGGGACATGCATCAATAAATGCCAGCGTGGCATTATTAGCGCTGTCATTTCATAACAAGGTTGACTGGAAGAGAGCAACAATGCCCATGTGCCCATAATGAAGGCGACAAAGAAATTTCAGGATTATTCAGTAAGAAAGTTGTGAGAGTTTTCACAGGCTTCGGGGGCAAAAATGTAGATAATGTCTGGGAAAACTTTTATTTGATAACATTTCTTTTTTTGTAGTGAAATCTCTATAGAGTCATCTTCTGGAGCATATGTATGAGTCTCCGTTAGCTCCCTTGTCTGTCTGTTCATTTTACATTTCCACATAATATGGATGGAAGTTGCTCTCGAGATGGTAACAAGAGCAAAGACTGAAATGAAGTTAAATGAGTCCTCCAGGTAATAGTACTTGTGGGATTCATATTGATTAAAGTCAAGCTCAAAATACATATAAGAGTTTTTCAGGCTTTTAAGACATCTCAACCAGAGGAAATTAGATTCATTTTGGTTATCGTAACCCACAAGGACAATATGTTACAAGTACAACTGCAGACAGTTTTCCACATGGGCTCTAGTCGACAGTTCCTCCCTACAACGGAGAAGACTTGAAGCGAGTGAGAATACACGAATTCCAAAATAAATTGCAAGCATCTCATTTGCAAGACAAGCATGTAGTTAGTGTATTTGTATTTTGTCAAATACAAAATATACAAAGCGGTAACTATTTCCAACATGGTTCATCATGGGAATAGTTTGCTACTGCAATTAACCCAATACTGTACTCAGAGAGGCTTAAAAAGGGTTACTGCACCCCCTATCGTATTGTAGATAAAGCAAATCTTTATAGTTTGATCGTGTGTGTGGACAGTATTGCAGAGGCACCAGACAATAAGAGAGAATTAAGATTTTGGGCTCTCTTTTCAAAGACACTGCTTATGTGCTAAGTGTAAAAATTGCTGCATCTTGATCTCAGTGCAGCTTCTTGCAGTGCCTTTCAAATGTAATTTGCGCTTGTCAATCTCCTGCATGGACTTGATTGAGTCCTTCTGCCATGTAGACCACACGCCTCCCTCTGCGCTAAATTTAAAGGGAATGAGGGGAGCCGCTTCCATTGAATGGCAAAAAGTCGGCTGTGGTCCCTTGCGCAAAGCCATCTACTGCTTCACATCTGTCAAATTGTGAAAAAAAAAAAAAATCAATTGAACGTCAGCTGTGTGGATATGGTCTGGTTATCCGGATCATTAAAACAACCAGCTGCTTGCTTTGAAGAGTTTTCTGTGTGATTTATGACCCAAACCTGAATGACGTGTCTGTTCTCCACAGGAGCAGGCATTCCCACTCTCATGCTTTCAGTGAACCAGCTGATGTGCAGGACTTGCATCTTGGAAAGATTCTTCAGGCCGCATCCCTTTAGCCACGCCCACAGGGATGATGCCCTGCTGTCCTCAGACACGACGTGAGTGATATCATCACTGTGAATGAAGATGAATGACTTCAATGCTTTGTACCATTGTGGCCACACACAAGGACCCGGTGCTAAAATTAGGTCCTGAGTACCCGCAAAAAATTAAAGAACTCATTCTATCTTGGAACGTACGTGTGACGGGGCCTTCCGATGAGGTTCTGCATTCGGCTCAAACCTAGATTACCACCATCTCCCAGGCTGAGAAGCAAGTACGCTAACGAGCAGACTAACATCCCAGGCTGCTAACCAACAACCAACAAACCGACAATATGAACGAAAGAGGGTTATATTGTATGGTGGGCGTTTACATTGCACTACGATACTGCATTTTATTTCTCAGGGGGAAAAGTTCAAAATTCGTTTCAATCCCATGACCTTGCTCAGATACTACTTCCTACAATGCCTATGCCAAGCAAATTCATACCTACTTGGTACACTTGTGTGTCCATCAATATATTCCATTTAAGACATCAAAAAAAATTAAACTTAATGCATTGAACATCGGGTAGCCTATTTGCTTCTGAAAGACCAGGCATTGTTGAAATGTGAAAAATAAAAACATTGCATGTTTGCCTATTTTACAGGCATTCTTTTGTGATTTAATGTGTAAGCACACCAAACTCAAAAGGTCACACTGACATGCAAATTAGCAAGACAGCAAGACCACTGCTGAATTGTTTTTTTTTTTTTTTTTGCCAGAGTAAATGGGGCTGAGTCTGACTGAAAGTGAGCCTCGACACAAGGATGCATAAAAGTCACAGAGCTTAGATATGGAGAAGTCTCTGGTCAATTCTCTGCTGCCCTGTTTTTTTCAGCCAATAGCTTCCATTTCCTTCTCAATGAGGAAAAATGGGCACACGCTGGATCACTTGATTACTTCCATGAACACCGCCACGTGTCGCCCTCTGTTACCCGTGTCACTCGATGTTGTGTTCGTGCGCATGCGTGTCACATCATGGACGCGTTCAGTTAACATTAGAGGACACATTTCTTTTGCAATGCGAAGGAGAATATAAAAAGAGCGGGTTTAAAAAAAAAAAAAAAAAAAATCTGCGGTGAGCTTCGAAATCCGCGGCAAATTCTAGCGGGGGCTATCTATGGGAAGTTGTCGAGCTGTGATGTAGCTCTCCAATAAAAATTTGCACATGTACCTGATGAAGTGGCCTTAAAAAAATCCAGCTCAGTTGTAAAAACAACAACAAATAATTTTGAAAAGGGAATTCCAAATCGCAGGTTGCATTTTCCTCATTTAGTTAGATGTTTTGTTTTTTTAATCTACTGATATAACATGTCATACACGGTCTTCCCTCGCTACTTTGCGGTTCGGTTATTGCGGAATCACTCATCACGGATTTTCATTCGTCGTCTTAAACAGAAGAGAGAAGAAAAAGATGATGAAGAAGAAGAAGCAACGGGAGCCTCGACAACTAACTTTTGCTTTGCACAACAAGGATTTAAAAGAAACATTCATTTACCAGGATTGTACCTTTGGCTACAATGCGATGCAGGATTGGAGTTAAGGTAAGATATTTTAGGATAAATAGAAACATTGAACGTAATTATTAGCCAACGTTCCATCGACCTCATCCGCTGCCGTGTTGCAGAGAATGCTCCGCTCACTCAAATTTATAAATGCAGCCTGCAGCTCGGTATTTATTCTTCATTTTGCCTTTTAAAAGTTGGGATATATCACCTGCGAAAAGTGAAGAGCTCACAAATATTCCAGCAAATATAACAGGCATACCACTTACTTTAGCTTTTCATGGATTTACACTGAATCTTTTTTTTTCTTGACCTTCGTGAGCATACTGTGAACAAGGCAAGTGCATGCATGTGCATATTCCCCATTGCACCCATTACATCCGCCCGTATGTTGAGGGCAATGTGCTTTCAACTTGCGTAAAACTAGAAATATATGCTGTTGCTGTCAAACCGCAGCCTATATCATTTTTGTCGGCTTGCAGAATTAATGTCAGTTTGAGGCAAGCATGCTCTATTTCCTGCAGTTGGTTTCAAACTATTGTATCAAGCCGAGTGTAACCAAAGCAGCGTTCAAGCTGTGTTTCTGGGAATGCTGCCATCACCAAGCTGTCACGCTGCTGGCAGCCACAGAGACACACACACACACGCACGCACACACACACACACACACACACACACACACACACACACACACACACACACACACACACACACAACGCTCATGAGGACCCTTCATTAACAGCGTGCACTACATACTGCTTAAATCATAATCATAAAAATCATAATAAAAATTATTTTGGGTTTGAAACATAGAGATGAATTATCGAGGCTAACACACAGACAGACAAATACTCCACTTTCATTTGAACAGCACCGTAAACTGAGTTAACTCGTATGTATGTATGTCAGATAAGATAAGATAAGGAAACTTTATTTGTCTCACGATGGAGAAATTCGCATGAACCGCATGAACAACATCTCCTCGTAGGAAAGTGACTGATCCTTTGTTTTCGATCATTCAGAGGAATGTGTGCACAGTTTTGGGTTTCATACTTTCAACTAGTGAGAGAATACCAACAATGAAGGCCTGTCACATCTACAGGTAACACACTACAGCTGATTCATCATGAGTTGAAACAACTTTACACAAAAATTCTCCCCTTAAATATGAGTGTGTGTGTGTGATAAAAAAAACATTTCCTGTGTTTTGTGTTAAAAAAATAATGATAATAACAAGACGTGTTACTAAAACTGAACATACTCTGAAATTCACAGCTACAGTGAGCGTAACTTAAATTAAAAGGTATCATTTAAGTCTTTGAAGACCTACCCAGCACACAGAGTAACAAATAGCACTTTTTTTCCTAACCTGAGGATGTCATCCACGATAAAGCCTTTTGATCTGGCCAGCTGGCTCAGAAAACTTCTCCTGCTGGAGCCCATTTTCCTCTCCACTAGGTACAGTCTGACCTCCTTAAACTTCACCGCATGCCTGGGGACGCTGACGCTCGCTGGTTTTGACCGCTTCCGAACACAAGGCCCAACGGCAGCATGGAACATCTTTTCTGGAATGAGTTAAGTGTTTCTGCAGCCTTTGTTCTCATCTCTTCCATCAAGGAAAAAAAAAAACTAAGACACTCTTCCTCTTGTTTTTTTTTTTTTTTTTCCTAACAGTGTCACAGTTGCTGGCAGAGAAAGCGTCTGGCAACAGGTGTTGGTGTTGAAGATGAAGTTTTGGTGTTTACCATAGAAACACCTGCAATGTTGAGTGGCTTGTTTTTTTCTTGCCAAATATATGTTCCAATAATGGGCTTTAAGTGGTTGTGCCCAACAAATGAACTCCAAAGTTTCATTTCAAGTACAGTCCGGAATGAGTGGAGCTTCTCTCCAAGGAGTTGCCTGAATTCTGGTCACCTCACACAGCTGTCCTGCCATGTCCAGTTCATTTTGCCACTTGCTCACACATTATGTCCAGACCAAGTCAGCACCATCTGCTGCACCACTTTAATTAGCTTCGTATCGAAAAATGAGTCTTTGTGGAATTTCATCCACAACCTTTGCGCACACCGGTAGACAAAGCAGACCACAATATGGCTGAAGGAGAAGTGGGCAGGAGCACAAACTGATTACAGGCTTCATGTTTTTCTTTTCAAATAACTATTTAGGAAGACATTCTATTACCTTGTGTGATTTTGGTTCCACTGTTATAACTACAGCAAAACATCTTTTAAATGAGGAAGAGAGAGAAAACTCATAACATACTCTGTCAGACTCTGTCTGTTATGAGTACATCTCATTAAGGTTTCTTCACTTTGCTCCAGCTAGCTTGACAGAATTTATTACACTGCTCTCACGTAGCTTGGCCTTCTCTAGGTTAACGGATGTCATAGAGCAGAGTTGACTAATTTGACAGTTTACCCCTTACCCTCAATTACTCAGCTGGGTATGAAGGTGTTTGACCTCCTGTCAAATTGAGGACCATTACATTTTAATATCACTGAGACAAATGACTTCACGCGCTGTAGCATTGTCTGAAATTGCATTGAACCCAATTTCTCAACCGACTTCCTTCACAGCAGTCAAATGTCGACGCCAAATGACATCGTCCAATAACTATTCAGAGTTTTCCTACAAATCCCAACCTTTGTCTAAAACCATTTGTTGCTGGCTTTCATACAACTGGCATATATAGACTTGGTTCCTGGCCATTGAGATCTCCAGGTGGCTCGATTTTCTTTCTTTCTTGCTATCCTCCTGGATTAGTTTTTTTTTTCTTTCTTTCTGTGCCTTGTTAAAGGGATCTGGCCGCTTCCAGCATTGTGCATTCTGACAACACCGGGGGAAACAGGAACATTTTATTTAAGACCACAAGTGCAAATGACAGCAAAGCCTTTCCTGTTAAGTGATATCTACTGAGGTCTATTCAGCCACTACGAGGCATTTCCATGATGCATCGAGGGTGCATCTGCCGCTGCATGATCTTCTACTTTTTCAGAATATACAGAGCTGCACTTCATTTGCAAATGGAAAGTTAACGTTGACATATATTGTCTTCAGTATATATTTACTTCAACTTTTAAGCCACTCGCCACAACCTAGTACAGTATTAAACATTCAAACAATGATGTAACAATCACAGATGGGCATTCCGTCCCCGGGACAGAACGGTCCATCCGTACGGGCCCATTTTTGGGATGGAGGACGAGAATTTTTATTTATTTATTTATTTTTTATAGGACGGACTAAGCAAGGACGGAAGTGGGTCTTCGTCCGTCCCTTTAATCATCCCTAACGGGTTCAGTATGTATAACACGGCCAGAGTGTAGCCAAACACTGTATTTTTTTAACAGGCTATTTAACAGCATCATTTCAACGGTATTTGTATAGCAACACTGCCACCATATTAATTCAGTGAGATTATGCTAGATGACACATCTCCAAGGAGGAAATGTGAATATGCTTCCTCCTTGGAATTTGCGCCTTTATACATTTGGGAGATAAGCACTTAATCACAATGACCGACAGTGTAAATCCAGTGTTTCTTTGGTTTGGTTTGTACAAGCATACGAAACTTTGTGGCAAGGTGCTGCATCGGGGCAATAAATAATTCATATAAAAACAACAATTATTATTATTATTATTGTTGTTGTTATGATTATGATTATTTTTACACTGAAAAACATGTCAATTTTTACACTTGTTTTTGGCAGTCCAACCTGAAATCGATACCAATTTATTTGAATAGAATAAGGCCTTGAAAATGAAATACAGAGAAATGTACAGAGAGCCTCCCTTCTTCCATTTTTGGGATGTATCAGTTGAATCTCAGTGTAGGTTTTGGACCATTAATTGCTGCATTAGTTAAGGATGTGGGAGACTAATAATGAAATGACCTCCCACTGCGCACTTCTCTGTGCTGAGGCTTAAAGCTGGAGCTGCAGGATGTGACAGGTCAGTCTATTACTGTACTTCCAGGGGCACACACATTTCAACTCGGAGTGCCCCTGCTGTGAATGAAATGAACTTGCCATCCAGAGAGCAGTGTGATGGGTGGGACCAGCGCCAAGTGGCCTTATTTATGGGAAAGGTGAGTGATAAGAGCAACATTATGAAGTACGTTGAGAGTGCAGATGGATGCCAAGAAGGCAAGTTGACCTATTTCCTCTGTAAATCAGGCTCCGCTTGTGACTTACAGCATTTTAATGAGTAGAATATAAACGATGGCATTCAGTATAGAGCTAATTTGGGTTGATTTGTAACACAAAATGTCAACATTAAAAAATAATGAAAAAAAGATTTTTTCTTCAACATTATTCGATAACATTCATAATTTAAAGTATGCAGTATCAGCATCAATGGTTTCTTGATAAAGTTTCTACATATTGGTATTAGCGGATTGACCATGACAGAAATGTAAAAAATGTATATTTTGGGAATACTAATGCTGTTAATTGAGCAGAGCAGTGGCATAAATCTTACATTGGATGGTGATGGAATAAATTTGTTCAGCTCTGTATGTTTATTGCCAGAACAATACGGAAGACTGTGCTGCAGCTGTCAACAGAATGAAAATATGGGGACAGAAACTCATGGTGAGTACTGTAACTCCCAGTTTTTGTTTGCTTCAACTTGAAAATAACTATCCATTATTTGTTCATGTTTTAATCTTCTGAGGGTCATATCTGGCTTGCAGCTAAGCAATTTGTCATTCTAATTACTTCCAAATGGACAAATCCTAGCAAGCAATAAGATTATGCTGTTACAACAGCACAATGATAACATATACAGAGGCTGTTTGTCAAAAATGATTAAGAGGCAGTTTGGGATGCTGTACATTCAGTGCAACATTTTCCATTTGTCTTTTCATAATTACATACAATATTTCAAGTACAGTTGTCAATTTTACATTTTAAATGCACTGTAAACATGACCATTGTGATAGAGGCAAAATGAAATGTATAAAACAATTCCGTTGCCCTACTTCTCCCTTTCTACTTGAGGATGTAGTCAGTGGCCATAATTGTTCACTTCTGCTTCCACTTTCCTACAAAAAAGTAATGAGTCTCTCACTGCTTTGTCCCTTTTGACCACACTGTATGCCAGGGGTATCAATCCTATGGCCCGCAGGCCGGATCAGGTCTGCAAACGGGTTTAATCCGACCCACAATGTGGTTTTGTAAAGAATATAAATGAGTAGGGCCTGGTCTCTGGATATATATTACATGTAACTCTACCATGGCTGATATATCCATCCATCCATTTTCTGATCCGCTTAACCTCACAAGGGTCGCGGGGCGTGCAGGAGCCTATCCCATCTGTCTTCGGGCAGTAAGTGGGGTACACCCTGAATTGGTTGCCAGCCAATCGCAGGGTACACATAGAAGAGCAACCATCCACTCTTACACTCACACCTAGGGACAATTTTGAGTGTTCCATGAACCTGCCACGCATGTTTTTGGAAAGTGGGAGGAAACCGGAGTACCCAGAGAAAACTCACACAGGCACGGGGAGAACATGAAAACTCCACACAGGAAGGCCAGAGCCGGAATCGAACCCTGCACCTCTGTTGCCGATGTGCTAACCGGTTCACCACCAGGCACCCCATTAAACTGTATAACTCATCAAATACCTAATGGGCTGAGGCTTCTATCTTCACTGACATTGTCAAACATTCCATCATCTAAATTGTGTGATTGCATCTTGTTAAACTAAGACAGTAAACTGTATTATTATTACCTTCAAATCAAACCAAGTGGTAGTAATCACATGATGCCGAGGCTAGCAAAACAGCTACACTGTTATTGTGTTTCTCCTTCCCAATAATAGATATTCACATTAACATGAGAGGATTTTAAATTTAGCCCGGCACAAAGGTTTTGTTTTGATCGCTATTAGTTTTATTGCCGATGTGAAAGTGAGGCAGGGTACGCTTTTTTGTTAGTCCGCAGCATCACACAAAACACATGACATGTTTCCAGTGCACACACACTGATTAGATTACTAACATCACTGAAGGGCAATTTTTAAGATGTGAGAGACCCAACTCATGACGAGGAAAAAATTGGCTGGTGTGTGTTCTTACTGCTCTGATCGCGTGTATAGTCTACTTGAGATGATCGAACAGCACAAAACATGTATTCTGCCTGGACGCATGCAATCCTGAGTCTTCTTTCTTCCTCTTCCTCATCTTTTGAACACACACGAGGATTTTACAAACAGAAGTATTGAACGTGTTTTGCATTTACAATTGGAGGCTCTGACCGTTTTCCAAACAGAGTGGGGAAGAAAACTAACTTTTAACACATCAAGACAACCAATTATTTGGCCTTAGCTGACTTTTGATCAGAAGAGTGCCAGCTATTTAATTGCATTAGTTGTTTGGGTTTATTTTTAATAAGACGTTTTTTTTTTGTTTGTTTGTTTTTTTTTTGTCATTGCATATTCATGTAGATGTTTATGCATAAGTTGCCTTAAAAGGTTGGAAAATAATTATATAACAATACAGCCCTGGGAAAAAGACTCTTGAAACATTTGTTACATGTGACGCGACAAAGGCGATTCAAATATGACTACCTTGGCACATCTAGGTTGAAGTTCCAGAAACAAAAAGTTTTCATGATTGTACGAAGGTTTATCTGGTCTTTGAGTTTTTACAAGAAACATAGTAATCCCTCGTTTGTTCCAAAACCCCCCATGATAGGCCAAAATCCATCAAGTAGCAACCATATATTATTTCATTATCCACACACACACACACACACACACACACACACACACACAACAGATATGAAGTAGGCAATATGAACTTTGAGGCATGATAAGAGAGAACATTGGCTGTGTATATATATATATATATACTTGCAAAAGAAAGTGTGTGTATATATATGTACACACACATATATGTGTGTGTGTGTGTGTGTGTGTGTGTGTATGTGTATATATACTTTTTTTAAGCTCTGTGAACAATAACAGTACAAACTATGGCTGTGATGTGCAGGTATTATTTTTGTGACCTTGAGGGTTGTCATTTTCATTTTCTACACTATACAGTAGTATCTTTCGATGACTGAATGTGTGTGGCTATAAAAAGCGCAGCTTGGCCTGTTGAGTGACATGGGAGTCAGAGAATGAAATTTTGGAGTTGGCTGGCTGTGAACTGGCTCACCTGTTAGCCACTCTGCATGTTGAGTAACCTGGTGTCAGCTGTTGGCCATCGGGACCTCGTTTATGAATGTGCTCATGTTTATTTTTTTACCATTTGTTCACTAAGTGACTGAAAAGTGCACCAAACTGCCTTGACTGCCTGTGGCGGGTTTACGATTCATCCTAACTAGCAGTGAAAGGCTATATGTAATTAGCTAACAAGTTTTACTTTGTCATAGATGTGCAGTTGTGGAAGCCACTTCAACTATGCAGTATAAACTTTGCACTTTTTCTCCTTTATTTTCCTAAACTGTGGAGATGATGTCCTTTGGCGCTTTTTTTCTCCCGCTTATTGCTCTGCAGTGAGAGTCCATATGAAACAAATTGAAAATGAAAAATCTGTGAAATTTTATCTGTTTAAAAATCTGCGATACAATAAAAACTCAAAAAGCGAACCGCAATACAGCGAGGGACAACTGTATACAGTCAATCCCGTTTGTCACAGGGGATACGTTCCTAACCAACCTGCAAAGATGAAAATCTGGGATCTGGAGAGATTTCTGGCAACAACAAAAAAAATTGCCCCTTAAGCAACTGAGCCAACTTATTTTGAGCCATCGGTGCAGTTGCGAAATATAACTAGAGCACAAAACTGATGGAAATATGAATTGGTAAATGACATTGAACATTGTTTAATTCACCATAAAACAGATTATATTTGTATTATATTCACACAGCCGTCATACAAAAAGAGAAGTCATGCTTAAAAGAAGTGTTGACGAATTGTGGTTGAACACCATTCTAACAGCTGGTGAGTTATTAAGATTTGAAAGGAGCTCTCCACAAGGCTTCCAGTGTGCAATACGAAGGAGAGATATAGACTGCAGCTCTGAGAGAAGTTGTGTCTCATTTGAACAAGCACAGACACTCCTATAAATAATTCAACACTGGGACGATGCCTAAGTATCCACTGGGGTGGATTATTTGATATTTTATTCTGTGTCGGAAGGCTAAGTTTGATTTACACAGACACCCTTTTCCCCAGTGGAAATTGCATGATGATGAAGTGTGGGGTCAAGGTTCATTTTCTTTGAAGGAGGTAAAGCCTTTCATATTAAGCAATCTCACTCTCTGATTTACAAATGGTTAAATCATAAGACTCTGCTTTAAAGGGCATTCACTTGGCGCTTATTTTGGGTGATGTCTCTTACCTGGAGCTTCCTACCTTCAAACAATAAAGGTCATGTTAGTGGCTTTAAAAGCCTCCCTGAAGTGGTTTATACAATTGTACATCGATAGTCTTAGTAGAACATCACTGCAGTTTTTTTTTAATGAAATAACTATTCATTAAATGTAAAAACTGCTTATTTGGAATATGATATGAATGTGTTTCTTTGATTCTGTTTGTTTACATGGCATTTTACTGTCACAGAGTTCCCTAACATTCGGCCGAATATAAAACAAAGAGAAAGAGAGTAAGAGAGTTGGAGCAAAGAATGACCCGGAGCAATGAATTATGAATGAAGAAGGAATACATAATTTAGTTGATATTGTTGCATATTTTATGGTAATCATTTTCCCTTTCATTTACGATTGCCTTGCTGCTCCAAAGAAATAGTTAGACACCAGAAAATTTACCAGTACATTTTTTGTTTCCCCATTTATTGCTGGTGCTAATATAGCATCTCCGTGGCCTGGTGGTAAGTGTCTGTCTCGCAGTCCAAGCAGATCCCAATCTCTCCGTGGGCTTTTCTCTGTGTAGTTTGCATTTCTCAAGTTACTCTGGCTTCCTCCCACATTCCGAAAACACCCATGAAGAGTCTCAGTTTCCTCTCAGTTGATGGTGGTCTGTCTTTAATTGCCCTGCATACACCATGTAACAACGGCACCTTTGTTTTTCAGATAATTTGCTTTGCAGATAGTGTACTAAAATCGTTCACAAATGGTGTCCATTCATATGAACCACACGGTTTACAAATATAAGACTGCGCAGTGTCAAGTAGCACTCATCACGGGCACCTCCTGATGCAATGCTGCTCATTGTCTGTTGTTGTTATCATACTGTTGGTGAGACAGTGCTGCTTATTAAAATATGGAAATAAATGTGTGCCCCAGAAATGCCCCAGGGTGACCCCAGTATCACCTCTAAATGTTGGATTTAAGGAACAAATTGCAACGAAGGCAGAGGGCATTCACAACATGACGAAGTGAAATACTGCCATCCACTGTTTGCAAACAGGCCGACGTGCAAAATTACCTCGACAAAGCCATCTTGTTACTTATCAGATCTGTATGCAGCTAATCTCTGTTGTTTGAACAGACCATATCAGATGGCGACATGAGCAAGTTCCATCGACCGTAAGTACCAAGGACTACACTCTTATTACTCACCTCAGCCTCCTTAAAACAAACATAAATGTCAAAATGCCTTTGACAACACTATAAGATAAGATAAGATAAAATAACCTTTATTTGTCCCACACTGGGGAAATTTGCAGTCTACAGCAGCAAATGTTGTAAGTTTGAGTAAAGGACTGACTGTTCTCATACCAGATTGTCATTGTCGTTTAAAGTAAAATGATTATGGTACAGTATAACATGCTTACGAATGATTAGAGATATCAAAACATTGCATTTTATTTTGCTTTAATTTATTTTTTTGCTTGAATTCCAATATCATGTTTTTTTTTTTTTTGTCAACGATACGGGCCATTGCAAGCAAGTGATTCATTTTAAATCTGTAACCCACATTAGTGTTCCCATACTATTCAACAGCACTTTGAGTGCCTCCAGCAGCTACACACCCATGAATTGCCAACGCCGGCAGTTGGCGGGATCCCACACACAAAAGGCGTTGCTTGTTTGCCTTTACATCACCAATATACGGACGTGTTTTATCACACATGTACTGCACATGCTGATGTTCAACAGTGTGTCTGATATATTTAATGAATGTGTGTGAAAAATAATAATAATGGCTGACAGAAAAATATTTTTCTGTCAGCCAGAAAAATAATATTTTCCTGTCAGCCAGAAAAGCAACTGGGTGCACTCTGGAGTCAAGGAAGTACATTGCCACTGCCAGCATGTGGCAGTGCTGTGCTCCATTGGCACATTTTCCGATCCGCTTATCCTCACAAGGGTCACCGTGTGGAGGGGGCTGGAGCCTATCCCAGCTGTCTTTCGGCGGTAGGCGGGGGAAAACCCTGAACCGGTTGCCAGCCAATCACAGGGCATGGCACATGGTGTCAAATTTATTTATGATGAGGGTCCACACTGTAGTTATGGTTTCCCTCAGAGGGCCATTACAATTGTGAAACCATTTAAATGAATGTTCATATCATATTATTAGATATACACATGAAATTGATGGTTAACTACCGTACTTTCAAAATCAGAAGCCAATGAAAAGTGCTCAACTGTTATTAAATTCTTTTTAAAAAAGGACCTGGTAATGATTTTTTTTTTTTTAAAGGTTCAGAAAATTTACAGTATTAGTATTTTCACCCCCAACCCCTCCAAAAAAAGTGAATGTGTTACTTTAGCGGGCTGCATTAAATTATGTTCCAGGCCAGATCAGGCTCCAAGCTGCGAGTTTGACACTTTTGCATCGGAAGCCTTGACTGGTTGAGGATGTGCACATCATCTTGAACCTGGAGTCCACGGGAGATCTCTTCCATTCACCTGTATTGAGGTCACTGTGTTTGGTTCCAATAAACTCATCAAAACACATTCAATTCTTTACCAATTCTGACACGGATTGGTTTGTCAAAAACATCAGACACACAGTTACGACACCAGAAACATAGGTAATTTTATTATCGGGGCTTTAAACATATTAAGTATAAAGGTAAGTTCAAATGCTTTTACATTTTAAAAAAGAGAGATCAGAAAGGAAAACAAAACAGCAACAACAAACGTGACCTTGTATTAGCAGTGACTATCTTGAACAGTGTGGAGTTGACTCAGCAGTCATGAATCTAACCTCACGTCACTGTGTGGCTTAAGTTTGGTTTCTTCTGGGATGTGTTCACTTATTTCCACTGTTGATGTAAACATTAAACACACACAGACACACACATTTCAAGAGGCTTCACAAAAGAGGAATGCCAAAGTTTGGTTGTTTCAATGGGCCACAGCAGGCTTTGTGTAGTTAGAACACGCAAAGGATTTGCAAGTGTTATTCACTTGCGGTCTATTTTAGGTCTATCTGGTCCAATGCTTTTGATCATCTCAAAATGTCCACTTTGTTTTAACATATCCAATTTTCTGTGTTTTGTAAACCTGAAAATGAATTTGGAAATGTTGATCTTGCGTTTCATATTCATCTTTAGAAATCAAAGACAAATTGTTTCACTCTAAGCAGCAACAATACAGAATGTGTGTCTCAAGACTATTGAAGGTGTGTGTATGTACAGTACACACAATCACATAGAGATGCCATTAGTCTTGGACATACAGCACATGCGTATGTTTTTTTATTTGAGTCAAACTACATTAAATGTAACTAGTTTTCCACGAGTGAGTCTAAAAATCCAATGGTCTAACATGCACTTACGCTACTCCTTCAGATGTGTTCATTGCAATCGTCCAAAATAAGGAAGCGCGATAACAACCTTAACCAACACCGGACGGTTCCCACAATGCACCTGCTGATACAAAGGTTTTGCTGAAAACTGTGGTCACCCAAATCAACATTTGTGTGTGTTACGTTAAGTGTGGGGGAGACATTGACGTAGAAAAGAGAAGTGATTCTTTTTTTTTTAGCACTATAATGAATTCCAACCTCTTGGTGACGAAGGTGTGACTTATTTAAACCTACTGTACAGTATGACATAACTGACACTTAAATATGTAAAGAGGAGGGGGATTGACGACAAACATGGACATTTTTAGTAAAGTCACAGCTTCTGCCACAGCAAAGATTCGGTAAGCTATGTGAATTTTTGACACCATGTGAACGATGATGCGAGTTTTATTTTGATATTTATAGGAATGTGTTACAGGTGCAAACACCAAAAGGACTATAGCCTATGTGCCTTTGCCTTTCTAGAAAAACGAACAAAAGGAACACCGCATTTAACCCTTTCCCCATTAATGTTTATACTGCAGCTTCTCACTGACCAAGAGAGTTGATCTGTTTTCTAGGCAGCTTCAAAAGATTGCTCAGGACATCCAGAAGAATGATTCCAGCTACCTGAATAAATTTAGAAGGTACATTTATCTTTTGATTTTTTTTTTTTTTTTTTCCTTTACATACTGCCCTGGTCAAATAGGACTGGCCTTGATATTAGACTGCAATAAAACCTCTTGTAAGGTGACCCCAAATACATAAAAATGAAAGTAATTCATGGTGGGAATCTTGAAACTGTGAAAGTGTACATGTCATAAATATGTGTCATTTTTTTTATGAGACTGTGGTACCAGAGTGCACTTGAAACAGTCCTGAGAACTCTCCGTGCCCCCCTATATTTGCACAGGTTACTGCCAGACATGCCCCTGTTGGTCTTTGAAGGGTCATGATAGAATCTCAAAGCAAGAAGAGTCCAAGTCATGTATATGTGAATTTTTATGGATCAGTGGAGATGGATTTCACAGGGGAGTTTGAAACAGTCCCCAGATCTGTCTGTGCTGCGATATAGACAACTATCAGGAGGCTAAATTGACCCAAAATGGACTACAGGTACTTGTGCATGGAAAATGAACGATATGCTGCCCTACTATTACAGCAAATAAAATTACATGTGCGTTGTTCATGACAATGGCAGATTGTTAACATCTAAAAATGAATCTTGGTGACAAATGTTTCTGCTTTCACAGTAATTTCCACAGGAAAGACTATGAAGCCAAAAATAGCTCAAATAGATGGCCTCTGTCTCACTTACTTTTTCTGATTTGAATCCCCTTAAGGATAGAGATCACACAGAGTTGCTACACTGAAGATTTGTGTTATTGAACCGATGTACATGTCTGCTCGGTTCAAAACTGTTTCCACCTTCTCACATTTTTAGACCCAACAAGGGTTTTCGTTGCTTGGACTAAATGGATGGATGGATGGATGGATGGATAACGCACGCATGCCTGAACGAGTGGGTGCTTGGGTGTAAAACATGTCAAATCACTTTTCAGTCATAAATACTCTGTTTGTGTTGTCTTTCCATATGGCAGACTGAAAAGCAAACCAGGTCCAGAGGTACCTGTGAGAGACTACAGAGGTAAGGTGATGGAAAAGGCAAACTGAGGCACAGCAGGGGCACCGTGACTCATTGAAAAGTTTTAAGAATGAATTCAGTATCCAAACCTTTTCTTTTCTCATGTTCGGGTTCAGGTCAATGACTGATCATTTCATTTGTCATTTGAGACAGTTTTGTAATTAATTTTACCATTATATTTTTACCAACCACACTAATCCACCAAATATTAAATGTTGCTTGATTAAATGTCATAATTTACATGTGTCTAAATAGTACAAGGCTCCGTTTTGTAGTTTAGTGTAAAATCAATAATGTTATTTGTTTGTCTTGACAATAGCCCCAACTTTTGATTTTGATTTTTGAAGTCTGCACAATCAATGGCCTGTTATATTACTGGTACTGTAGATCTACATTTTTACCTTTTTATTATGATTCCATCTTTGCTTCTAGACAAGGAAATACAGTTTGCTGCTAGAAAAAACATGATTTAAAAAAAATAAAAACTGTTGATTCGAAAAAAAATAATAATAATAAAATATTCATTATTGGCCTATTGTCAAAACACTCGTTTACTGTGATGATGGACAAGTGCAAAATTGATAAAATATGACATATGCTATTTTTTTTTAACATAACGTTTCATAAGGCATTACGGTGACCTAGTGATTGTCTATCTCAAAGTTGAGAGGTCAAATCTCAGCTTCGGCTCTCCTTCGTAAAGTTTGCATGTTCTCTCAGGTTTGTTTATATATATATATATATATATATTATATATATATATATATATATATAGCACTTTTTAAGAGTGTAAAGATAGATGGATGGATAGATAGATACAAAATACAATATGGTGATTGCAGATGAAGACATGGTGGGTCCAGAGGATGCGTCTGAACCAGACTATGTAAGTTTGAAAAATTTACTTTATTCACACAGCTCAACAGTTCTTTCTAAACTGGCACACTTTCCAATGTATGTTGTCCACAGGATAATGAAATGTACGACAATCCACAAGAGCACGATATCAACTATGAGCCGCCTCCCAGCCAAAAAGTCTTCACCAGAACCTCTTCTTCATCCTTCCTAACGGGGGATTATCTTGGTCAGTGTGCCCGTCGTTATCACAGATAGTGAAGTCCAAATCCTTCCTGATATATTCAAAATTCAAACATGGTCTGATCCTTTTTCTATAACTTTGATAGTTTCTAAGTTTTGACAATACTGTAGCTTGTACATCATCACTATAATACAGCAAGTTGAACCAGGTGCTTTTTGTGACATTTTTAAATAGAAACACTGTCAAACCAGCACCTCAGGGGGATTCAGAAGGAAGCGTTATGCAAATATTGACGCTTTACTTCTCCATTACAGACAGCTGCCATAATGGGCCAAATCTGGGACACAAAAAGGCCTTCAAACGGGGCAAAGAATCTCGACAACTGCCCCCGGAACCCACACAAATCGACAGTCATGACGTAAGATCAAGATTCAAGTCACGGGCATTAAGAAATTATGCCCGTCAATTCAAGCTATCTTGCAGGCAAAGAAATGACTTTAAAGTGTGTTGTCCTTGCGGCTCTACAGGCAGACTACATCAGTCCAGATGGCAATACCGAGGATGACAACTATGTGGAACCTGAAGACAATCCCACTGCAGGTAAGCTACACCTCTGAATAAAAGTAGGACAAATGTGAAAGTTGAGTATAGTAAAAGCTGGTACCAAATGCTCCTCACTGTTCAAGGTTATATGGACAAAAATACTTTCCTGATGAATACTTTTCTACACTCACCAGACACTTTATTAGGTATACCTGTCCAGCTGCTCGTTAACACTTTTTTCTAATCAGCCATTCACATGGCGGCAACTCAGTGCATTTAGGCATGTAGACATGGTCAAGACAATCTCCTGCAGTTCAAACCGAACATCAGTATGGGGAAGAAAGGTGATTTGAGTGGCTTTGAACGTGGCATGGTTGTTGGTGCCAGAAGGGCTGGTCTGAGTATTTCAGAAACTGCTGACCTACTGGGATTTTGACGCACAACCATCTCTAGGGTTTACAGAGAATGGTCCGAAAAAGAAAAAATATCCAGCAAGCGGCAGTTCTGTGGGCGAAAATGCCTTGTTGATGCCAGAGGTCAGAGGAGAATGGCCAGACTGGTTCGAGCTGATAGAAAGGCAACAGTGACTCAAATAACCACCCGTTACAACCAAGGTAGGCAGAAGAGCATCTCTGAACGCACAGTACGTCGAACTTTGAGGCAGATGGGCTACAGCAGCAGAAGACCACACCGGGTGGCACTCCTTTCAGCTAAGAACAGGAAACTGAGGCTACAATTTGCACAAGCTCATGGAAATTGGACAATAGAAGATTGGAAAAACGTTGCCTGGTCTGATGAGTCTCGATTTCTGCTGCGACATTCGGGTGGTAGGGTCAGAATTTGGCGTCAACAACATGAAAGCATGGATCCATCCTGCCTTGTATCAACGGTTCAGTCTGGTGGTGGTAGTGTAATGGTGTGGGGAATTTTTTCTTGGCACTCTTTGGGCCCCTTGGTACCAATTGAGCATCGTTGCAACGCCACAGCCTACCTGAGTATTGTTGCTGACCATGTCCATCCCTTTATGACCACAATGTACCCAACTTCTGATGGCTACTTTCAGCAGGATAATGCGCCATGTCATAAAGCTGGAATCTTCTCAGACTGGTTTCTTGAACATGACAATGAGTTCACTGTACTCAAATGGACTCCACAGTCACCAGATCTCAATCCAATAGAGCATCTTTGGGATGTGGTGGAACGGGAGATTCGCATCATGGATGTGCAGCCGACAAATCTGCGCCCACTGTGTGATGCCATCATGTCAATATGGACCAAACTCTCTGAGGAATGCTTCCAGCAACTTTTTGAATCTATGCCACGAAGAATTGAGGCAGTTCTGAAGGCAAGAGGGGGTCCAACCCATTACTAGCATGGTGTACCTAATAAAGTGGCCGGTGAGGGTATGTCTCTCATTAGATGCTAAGATGTTTCATACAAACAGAACCATGAAAGGCCACCCCGTATCCCAACTAACTTTACCAAAGTGTCAACCCAGTTCAGGTAGGTGAAACAATATGCAATAAATCCAAAAATTGCTGAAGGCTCTGAAGGGCCACACCTCCCAATTTTTGCTTCCATTCAATTTATAGCAAGGCAACTACAACACATCGCTCTGTGGATTAATATAACTTCAAATAGACAAGTACAAAATAAATTAAGTACATGCACAATGAATGAATATGGATATAATAAAATCTTTTATACATGTAGAGGAACTTTATAAGTTAGATTTATGAATATTGGAAGTAATGAAGCACAAATACTTTGTTACTGTACTAGGGTATTTTTCAGGTATCTGTATGTGACTTTTTACTTTTATTACTTTCGCCTTACTTTGTCAAAAGTGTGTGTGTGTGTGTGTGTGTGTGTGTGTGTGTGTGTGTGTGAGATGCACAGTATGTAGATGTGTTTAACTGAATATAACATTATTAAAACATTAAAGTGCTTTCATACAATAAAAAAGAAATCAAATTAACTACTGGCATGTATATACATTGACACTGAAACGCAAATTTGGCTTTTTTCCCTCCAGATTTTTATGAAGTTCCAGACCAAGAGGTGAGTTTTTTCGTATAAGTGTGTAAGTGCGACAACAAATCCGGCTTCTTCCTTTAATGTATTTATGGGATTGTTTCAGGCTCATGTTTCGGCATACAGGTAAACCTTATATACTTACCTATTACTGTACTCAAGTTAAAATAATACATTTGAGAATGAAATTAGCCTTTACTTCTAAACAGCGCTAAAATGAAATTGAAAAAGAGAAACATAGACGGCCCAATTAACCCTTATGCAGTAATACAGATTGTTACGTTTAAAGTATTTGTCCCAAATTTGGTTGCACTTTGAGGTGTGACAACTTTTTTCACTTTTGAATTTTTTTTCACTTTCAACTTTCAAAATGTTCAGTGGCATCCTGCCAAGACATTCATACATATATATTTTTATTTATTTATATTTGGCGCCCTCTATGGGCCACAGCAGCAGGAGTGTGTCAATCACACACTAACTTTGCTGCATATGTCAATAAAAAAAAACAACCAGTCCAAATCTTGCATATGACATAAATAGAGCCTTGAATATGTCACCAAACCGCAGAAACAGAATTTTTCTTCATGCCTGCTTTTTTTCTGCAATGGCCATTTCAAAATAATGCAACATAAAACGTATTTGTCCAACATTGGGTTGCGCTTTGAGGTGTGACAACTTTTTTCACTTTTGAATTTTTTTTTCACTTTCAACTTTCAAAATGTTCAGTGGCATCCTGCCAAGACATACATATATATATTTTTTTATTTTTTTATTTTTTTTTACAATCAGAACAAATGGTTGTAGTGTGTTTGTGGAAGATGGCCTTTCCACATCTGCCACAATAATTCGAAGCACGAAGTGGTTTTTCGCAAAAGCTATATACTTTCTCTTTCTCGCATGCACATGATTGGCA
>NW_017805695.1:4469367-4481137 GCF_001891065.2 Hippocampus comes
AAGGTTTGCTATTTACATTGAGTCACAGACAGGGATGGTCCTGGAATCACACACACGCACACACACACACTTTCTGTGCTATCAATACTGAGATCTAATGGCTGCTTTACGAAATGTTTTGCCACAGGAGAAGACCGGTTTGAGATTGTTGTTGGCTTGGGGTGAGGTAAAGGAAATCGAAATCCTCCTTTCATAGTGCAAGTTAAAAAAAAAAAACAAAAAAAAACTAGATTATCATTTTCAAGTCAAACAAAAGTAAACTACATTGGGGGGAGGGGCATCCAGCCTTGGGGGATTAAAAAAAAAAACACTGTCATTCGCTGACATCATAAAACACAACTTTAGGTATAAAAACGTAGCGCGTTAAGTAATATCTGCTCCCCCAGATGAAAAAAACTATCGGTCACAGAAAATATGAGATTGGAACGATAGTTCAGATTTACAAAACATTTACAAGAATTAGTTAATTGGCCCAAAAAAGAAATCTATACAGAAGAGCCATAAATAAATGTTGAATAAAACAGCTTATTGCTTTTTCTTCTGTTTTTAACACTACACAGTTTTTGGTCTGACGAACATGAGTCTCAGCATCCCATTCCAAAAACATAAATATGCTAGTTACAGCCTACCCGTACATACAACTCAAGACTATGTGGCAATACACATTTACAGTGTTTTCTAAAACGCGACAGTGTAATTTAAATAAAGCATTTGCATAGACAAACATAAAGGGTACTAATAATTAAATCAACCCCTTCATGAAGTTCTAAAGGTGCTACTCAAACTGGACGAGATAAAAGATTATGGTAGGTCATGTTACCCTGAGCTTGTCCAGGATGTGCAACAAGATTTAATTAAGACTTTTAATTCATCTGATTGTCACTGCTTCTACGATTGTTTTGCTGTATTGCAGTCATCTTCCAGTGTATGAGACATTTAAAAGTTTTCACAGTTTGGCCTTTTCCACTCCATCAGGTGCCTCTTCCGGTGGACCAACCACATCTCCTTATTTTCAAAAACCCTGCCACAAAACCAGCATCTGAATTTCTTTGCCACCTTCCTGTTGGGTGAAACTGCACCGACCACCTCATACTTTTTCCTGCTCAGTCTCCGCAGCCTGAGCTTCAAAACAAACCTTTCCTGAACCAAGTTCTCCCCACACCACGGTGGTTGGCTCTGAGCATCCATATAATGGTTTGTCTCATGGGTCCCGTTGGTCATGGCTGAAAGTGCGTTCAGAGTCCTCTGTGACAGAACAACCTTCTGCACCTCTCCTCTGTAACGGTTGACCACGTTCATGATCCTGGCCACTTCTGGGATGTCTGCATCCGGGTGATTGAGTACTACAACAGGCTGGTCTCTCACTGGGCACCTTATCAGCTGAGAGGGATTCATGGCTATCAACTTCAGGGTTCTTTGCAGGCTTTTTGGAGCAGGCTGCCGGCAGCGTACAAAGGCCGGCCATGATTCCTGTGGGATGGCTTTCTCCAATGGAGGATCGGTATTGCTGAGACGGTCTGATCTGAAGTCTGGAGGCTCCACGACACGCTGGTCACTCTGTTCTGCAGACAGTGCAGGCCTTGCTCCTGCTGAGTTTATCACACAAATTTGACACTCATTTAGAAATGTATCCTATGTGCAACACAAACGTGAAGTCAAAAGACAAAACAGTGGGTTAAACCTTCAGCCATTTTTATCTCGATAGGAGCTATCATTTGCAGGCTTACCATGTGATGTAATAGCAGGTTGGGAAAGAGGGGGTGACTTGCTGTGGCTGCTTTGAGTGGCTCCATCAACAGTTGACACACTGCAAACTGGGAAAACACTGGAGGAGGGAAGCTGCGAGTTCTCGGAACACACTTGGACTGCAGTCTTTGTTAAATTTGACAGGATGCTTTTGTCAAGAACTGTCTCCGAGAAGTGCAGGGAATGATTTGCATCATCACCTTCTCTTTCAGGTGGCAATTGTAAATCTTCAAACATAAGAGGCTGGTTTATGAGTACATTTTTAGGCCCAGCTGACTTTGCAGCACAATGTGGAGGAAGTTCAGCTCCTGATGGTGCATGTGCTGATGTTATGGCTTCTTGGGGGTCATGCTGATCAGTCACCGGGACAGAAACCTGCACTGTTGTGTTGTGTGGATTTGGTCGTTTGCACCGGTCCTCCACCGGAACGTCTATTGTAAGTAAAGGGCCCTGTGACACCCAATGCCTCTGTTTGACAGGATTTTTCTTTAACACAATCTTTAAGGCTAATTCAGAGGTTACTTTCTTCATCTTTTTGTATCTGGACTTTCTTTTGCGTTTTCTTCTCACAGTCTTACTTTTGGGTTCATCTTTATAGGTGGCTTTCTGCTCTTGGCTTCCATTTGTGACAATTGGCTCATCATAAATATTGATTCCATTGAAACTGAGTTGCTCATCTTCAGGCATTATATTTCCCCCATTATTCAAGTTGGTCTTTAATTGCTGGTTCTCTCCATTTTCCAGGATCTGGACACACTCAAGTGATTCATTGTGATTGGAAGTTAACGTATTTTTACTTAGCTTAGTTTCATTCTCAAGGCAATGTGGGTCATCATTCAAAACTGGACATTCCTTTTGGCCAACATGAGCTTCACCAGCAGGATTTTCAGGCGTAAGACTTTCTTTTTCCGTCTCCTCCACCACCTTCAGCATGTTAGCATAACTAGCACCGTTCTGAGCCAAAGTTATCTTGTTCTGGACCGTGAGGACAGTGAGATCCTCGGAATTCTGCATGATGCCATTCTCGGACTTGGGATGGACGTTAATGTCTTGAGGAACATTAGACAGAACAGATTTGAGAGCCTTGGTCCATTTCTGGTCACCCTTTTCCTCGGCAACGGATTTCATTAAAAACTGCTGGGTCTTCTTTAGTGTTGTTTGAGGGTCAGACAAATGACAATATTTATCTAGGAAGTCTCTACCTGGAAGAGAAAGACAATCCTGTGTCAACCAGCACATGTCCCTCACTGCACTCCTTGTTAACCTAGGCTTCATTTGACTGCTGTTTGATTTCCTTGCTATGGAACGGATTTCCTTCTTTTGGTTACCTTTCTGGCAACTATGGTTTGCATTCATGTGCTTTGCAAGCACCCATTTCTGAGGTGCTTCATACGCGCAATGGGGATAACATAGAGTTTGATTTGCCGTGATGGACCCAAACTGAGTATTGTCCTTGTGACGTTCAATCTCATTTGCTCTTTGGAGGCCAAGATGATATACACACATATGCTCTAAAAACAAAGTCACGTCGCCTGTAGAGAATCTCTGACACTTTTCACATGAATATTTGCCATTTTGGCAGTGACGCGTTGCCAGATGCGCACTCAGTTCAGACCATGTGCGCTTCACGTCGTCATTACAAATGCTGCAACTAGAAAAAGTGTCCTTGTGGCTTAACAGATGAACTTGAAGGTAGGAGAAGTTGTGTGCATCAAAAGGACACATATGACAAGGAAAAACAGGTGTGCTCCCACTGTGTTTTTCCTCAAAGTGTCTCATTAAGTCTTTGGGAACATATTCCAGATTGTCCTTGCATTGACTGCATGTAAACCTGAGTGCATCTATAGGCCTACTGTGGTTTGTCCAGCATTCACTCTGTTGGGCCTCCAGGTGGGGCTTCTTTGATGAAGGCCATTTTGTGCTTTGCTTGGGTTCCTCAATTATCTTCTTTGGTCCATTTTTAGCTTCACGTTGCATAGTTGGGAGCTGAGTTGAATGTTTCCTTCGGCGGAGCCGTTTGTGCCAAACTCTATTCTTCTTGCGTGCGCACGTTTTTTTATTTGCAGCAGGGGTAAATTTGCAAATATCCAACAAATCCATGAGCATTCAGGTTTCTGAAATGAGTACAAGAAATCAACACAAGGCACAACCATTTAAATTAAAGATCCACCCATGCCAAATCAAACAGTGACTTTAACCAAGCGGATTTTGATTTTAATTAACCTTGGTGTACTTGTTGACAGTACAACACAAAATCTCGGATTTCAGATCAATCGGAGCAGGGGTTAAAGCGCTACGATGCACCGAATTTGGATATTTTCAGCAAAAAGGGGTGTGGCCTCCTTCCTTTGAACCCGAAGGAACAACTGGGTCAATCTTCCCAAAACAGGTGTTGTTGGAAAAGGAATTTAACATGGATTGCAAATCTGCAATAATTCCCTCCTTCAACAGGCCTGATTCAAATGATTAGGATCGTTATCAGGCTCGTGCAGAGCTTGCTGATGAGCGGGTGTGCAACCCGTAGTTCCAGAGCCACATGTGGCTCTTCCTTCTCTTCCTGTTTTATGCTTTCTGCTTTTAAAGGCAAAGTAAAAAATGCTGATTAGTCATAGGCACAGGGGGGAAAATGCATAACTTTTAAATTAATTAGACCAAAATCTTTTCCTTCTTTGTAAAATGTGTTTATTTTTCCTCTGCTAAACATACACGCCGATGTGAAAGCTGCACCCGCATCTCTTACAACCTGTTTATGTATGGAAGAGAACCAGGCATGAGAGCCAGGCAGATTATTTTTGTGAACCTCAAAAGTCAAAGCTCAAAAAAGATCGAAACTCAGAGCTCTTTGTGAAAACGGAATTGCTGGAATAAATATTTAATATACTATGTATTAAGATACTTTGAACCTAAGAGCTGTCCTTAAATAGAGGGGTGTGATGTCATGGGGGGGGGGGGGCGATGCCAGTGGGGGCGCAAGTGACCTTGGGGAACTTTTTTTTTTAAATAGTTTGTAATGTTTTACTTTGTGTTTAACATGTTAATGTTTAAAATATAGATACCGTCCTCTTCTTCTGTTGTAAATTAACTGTCAGTTAGCCAGGGAGGTAAAGCCAATGCCTATATTAAATTGATAAAAGTGGACAACAAACATCAACGAGCAATTTGGTTACCAATTTTTGTTTACATTCTGTGTGTATTGTTTATTCATTAGGCATCACATTGTCCCCACCTTCTGTTCAGGATAAGAAAGACTAGCAGTAATAAGTATAAGTAATGTCAGTGACAACTACCAGTAATCCAAAACAAATCATGGGCCATTTTTCGATTTGTGTCTCGTGCCAGATCGTATTTTCGCTTTACAGATCAGATAGGAAAATGACATTTTAGACTTTTCCACACTTGTTCCATATAACAAACAATACAATCAAGCTGTATTTCAATTTTGGTGTTTCCATTTTAAAAACGTGTCACTGCCAAAATGGCAAGCTGCTGATTATAGGCTGCATTCATAAACAAATGTGAGCCGAGTGCACTCTGCACTCCTGCACCACACAAGGCTAACAAAACAGTGGCTTAATAACTACATTAACGTTTTTCTATTATCCTAAAAAGGCTTACCGTACCCAGAATCCCCTATCCTAGTGACTTAATGTGCGTTGTAAGTTGTGCAAACCACAAATTAGCTGCCATGACTACCATTGCTTCTGCTCCTTCTTCATCGTAGTTTTCATCTTCATCTTTGTCGTCTTCGCCTTTGTCATCGTCTTCTTTTAAAGAAGATAAGGAAGAAGCAACTCCCACCAACGAACGGAAGCAGCAATGATAGTCATGGCAACTAAATTTCAATTTGCACAGCATCAACTTAAAAAGTGCATTAATCCACTCGGATTGTACCTCTGGCTACAATGCAATGTGGGATTCTCGTTAAGGTAAGCAATTTTAAGATCAAAAGAAAAACTAACGTAGGTCGCTAAGCAAACATTTCATGGTCCTCCTTCCATGGTGCAGGATGTAGAGCTGCTCTGCTCACATTAATTTATGAACGCAGCTGTTTACTGTCCTTGTACCGCCTGCACTGAACCCCATTTTTTGATGCACTCTGAATAACCAAAGGGCACATTTGAACAACAGTCTGAGTGAAGCAGCGCACTCGGGGTGTGTTTCTGAATGCACCCACGAAGATGGAAAGGCGATTTTTTTTTTGTTTGTATTTTTTTTGGGGGGGGGGGCGATGGGGGTGAGCTTTCAATGTTCATTGTCTTGGTTTTTTGAAAAAGAATTTCCCCTCCCAAAATAAATAAATCCGCTTTTTTTCCTCTTTTTGACTGACTTGACTTAGAAGTAAGAAATACAGCAAGAAAACCAGCAAAATAGTGAGGGAAAACTGCAATTGATTAAGTTATGGTCATAAACGAAAACCCACCATAGAATGGAGTAGCAATAACCGAACCATGAATTAGCGAGGGAACTTTGAACTTCAAATGTCTGTGGAAATAGCAACATCGATGTTTTTTGAACCAACACATCTATTTTTTTTAAGTGTGACTGTTACTCAAGAACTCAAGACAAATTTCATCATGTATGATCAGGTCGGCATTTTTGATCATTATTGTTTGTTTCTCTCTTAACACATAATTTATTTTCACTCATTACTTTCGTTCGGCGCCCCCACATTCCCACTCCGTTCCCAAATCCCATCTGCGCCCCTTGCACACAGTAACTGTTGATGCAACAAGTGAATGGAACAGAGATCATTCACTGTACAGTATTTGTCCAACAGAGACACTAATATTTCTGCTGCATGTCCACCTGTTGCTGGCTGCGTTTCAACTTGTTCTGCGTGGAAATCCTATCATTTCCCGAGGACGGAACACGGAACTCCTCTCAACAGCGAGCTGTCCCTCGCTATATATGTTCATATCTGCTTGATCACCATAGGCAATAAATGCACTAAGAAGTAGTTGCATTAAAATGACCGTTTGAGTTTGCAAAAGCACCAATATATTCAGCGGAATGAGTCTACGAAGTAATCATATCATCGCAACCTCGTCGTGAGTGGGGCGGCCATTGCACTATAACTTAACCACAACAAAGTGACGAGACTGTAAGCGACAGACGCTTAGGGAATTGGGAAGTGACGATTTGAAAGCAACCGAGTCAAAGACTTGTCACCGCTTGAACGTCCGAGTAAAACACCCCGTGTGCGTTTAGTGTCGAACTAACGGGGAAAGTGTGTCGTGAACTGGCGTTTTAGTTATTTAAAAATAACGTGACGCACCAGACGCCCGCATAGACGAAATAACTTGATAACTAAAACGCGTAGCGACAAAAGTTACGATAATTCCACATTTTCGCGTGGCGTCGGGATAACGCTGTAATCGAAGCTACCAGGCTGCACAAATCCTAAATCAAAGCAGTTGTTGATACAATTGTCTCGGTTTTTACCTTTTCTTTTGTCGAGAGCTTGACAGCTCAGCGAGTGGCAGCCATGATGGTTTCATCATCCGGGGATTACAGTCTCTGAGCCCCTTTAGCCTTTAGCCTTTAGCCTGATGGCACCAAGCGGCAACCTGTCCTGTCTGCAGGCCCCCTGCTGCCTCTGGCGACAGCACGGCCGGCACTCATGTAGATAGAAGCGAATTAAGTGGGAAATTGCCTTTTTAATCGCTGATGACCCTATGCCCACTACCTCTTTTCCACAAAATATCACGAACCTCTGATTTACACTATTATTTGTATGAATGTCTGACAACATTTAATTTCGTGCTCACAGTTGTATCATGACGTGTTTTAAAACATGACTTGCGAGTGCAGAGCAGACCTTCGCCAAAGATAAAACCTGTGTCCTGTGGGTGGCAGTGATGTACTAGTTTTTGCAATTATAATTACTGAATGACTGTAAAAAATACTTAATTTTCATGAGCAGTTTTAATATTTGGTAACTTTGTATCCCAAATTGTAAATGTATACATTCATTTTTATGTCATTCAAAATGCATGTGCACCATGAGCGATGTGGTGAGCAGATCCAAGATCAAACCTTGGCAGTTCCAAACCAGGGTTTGGCCTGCCTGTGTGGAGTTTGAATGCTCTTCCTGTTATTAATTTAAGTACTTACTGTATTTGCCTCTTGCCCAAAGTCAGCTGAGATAGGCATCAGTATACAAAAATGGATGGATGAAAGGAAACGCATGTCCTTTCTAAGCCATTCACCCATCCATTTTTGATGCTGTACCACTTATTGTAATTGGGTGTGGCCTGTAGACGGGGTCGTGCCCACCAACCACTTTGCTTGTGCTACCCTACTTGAGGCAGAATCGCTGAATTATGTATGTATGTATGTATGTATGTATGTATGTATGTATGTATGTATGTATGTATGTATTCATAGTACTGGGTATTTTTGTGCAATAAATGCTACTGTTGAGTCATTTATAACTCAGACATTGAAAATATATAAATTAAGGATGCGATTTAGTTTGATTGATGGGAATCAAATTCTGTCACAGCCTATTATGCTGCAAAGTAGGTTTGAAGTGCGCGCTGCGCGCGTGTGTGTGTGTGTGTGTGTGTGTGTGTGTGTGTGTGTGTGTGTGTGTGTGCAGGCCAGTAGGCCTGCATGTGGGCTCTCATGCTGGCAGGATAGTAACGAGTTTGGCAGGGGAAGGATTTACAGAAGAGAGCAGTGATAAAATTAGAGTCAAGTCCACATTCTGTCCAAAGGAATTCACATCTTAAATTGATGAAAAGAACATAATGAAATACATGCGGGAGCTAGTCAGGTTGGCTATTACTATAAGACTGTGACGCAAAATCCGCACGCACTGTTCTTATCGATATTAGTGACTGAATCAACTGGAATATTTTACTCATAACCGTCAACCCTGAGAAGTCTGACTCCAACCCAGACAGTCATGTGATGGACTTTACACCATCTGATGATCAAGGTCTGCAACAGGACAAAGGAAGGGCCACTCCATTGACACCGACTAATTCACCCACATTTTGAAACAGTGAAAGAAGCCAGTGGCTCTTCCTTGACCCTGCTACCGATTGCTGCATATTTCATAAATACGTCCTCGATTTCCATGGTGCGTTGAGACCAATTCCCAGGTGTATAAAGTCAGGTTCTGTTGGTTGTACTGAAGTTGGGGATCCTGTTCACATAATCGTATATCACTATGGCAGAAGGAGCCTTAAGTCAAATATGCAGGTACATATATCCAAGGCATGATATAAGGGGCCTGAAGACTTAAATTTCCTTTTCTTTGTAATGGAAAGTGTAGCGCAAGCTAAAATCTCTCTCCATCCTCTCTGTCTCAGGGATACACATGCAGGACCGCTGGCCCGCACACAGTCGCGCACGCGCACACACACACACACACACACACACGCACACACACACACACACACACACACACACACACACACACACACGCACACACACACACACACACACGCTTTAAACCTTAGATTGGCCATTCTGTACAAATGACTGCAAGAGCACACCATTGAATGCTCAATGAGTTGAAGAAGAATCCTACAGTGTTGGCTAAAGACTTACAGAAATCTCAGGCAAATACTAACAACTGTTTACAAAACTACCATCGGTAAACAGTGAAACAAGAATGGATGTCATTATTTGAGCACACCACGGAGGTAGCCACTGCTGTCCAAAAAACACAGCTACAGGTTTGAAGTTTGCAAAAAGTGCCTGAATGTTGCACAGCGCTATACCAGCAAACTATTGTGTGGATATCAATGAATCAAAAGTTGAGATTTACACAATGCAGTGTGTAAAGAATAAAAGGTGCAGAACACCACCATCAAAACCTAATGGCTATTGAATAGACAGACCTGACCTGAAAACCTGGGCTCACCCCCACTCACCCATTTTTAATATGCTTATATTGATATTTTATAATTTATATTTATTTGTATACTTTTTGTTCTTCTGCTTCTCCCTTTCATAATTTTGCTGCTGTAAATTTGTTTTGTAAATTGTTAGACAAATAAAGGTTTTTCTTGTCTTATCTTAATCATGGTTTGAGACTGCTCTGCTGCCTTTGGACGTGGACGTGTCACAATCGTCGAAAGGAAAAATGCGTTCCCAAGTTTGTCACGGCATTATTCTGGAAGCTTAATAATGACTCTATGTGCCTTTTGAAGCTTGCCAAAAAATGGGTGATTCAACAGGACAATGACATAAAGGACAGAAGTAAGTGAAGTAAGTCAACAACTGAATGGCTTCAACAAAAGAAAATCCTCCTTCCCAAATGGCCAGGTCAGAGTCCTGACCTCATTATAACTATGATGATGTGGCATGACCTCAAGAGAATGATTCACACCAGACATCCCAATAGTTTTTAAATGAAAAACGGTCAAAAAAATCTTCTCGACCATTTTAGCAGGTGTGATCTGCAAGTAAACAAATATTTGGTTGAAGTAAAAGTTGTTTAAGGAGGTTCAACCAGCTATTAAATCCAGGCACTTAAACAGATATACCTCTAGTATTGCTCAAGCATATCCCCTTTGCAGTGGATGACAAAAGTGCCATTTCTACTTGAGCAGAATTTTTTTTCTTTTTCATCAATATTTGAAAAAATAAAAATGACGATCCCAAATGTCTGTTCTACCAGAGAGAGGTCATCGATCGATAGAAGAGTATATCAGCGGAGGGTTTTAAGCAGAGCCCTCAATGCTATCCAGGGATTGGATATTAAATGGGTCTACTTACCTTTAATTGGCTGAGTCCTGTTGCTTCGCTGGGCATTGTGCTGCTTTCAATGACAAATTCGAAATCCGGTTGAAATAAGGTCAGTGTCGACTTACTGAAAAAAATCCATTTACCAATCAAACGTTCGTGTGTACATTTTATATCAAAATGATAAAGTATAACGCAATTCCGCATCAATTATGACAAAATATATTGTTAGGGACCTCCATTTGCGGCGCGTTTCATTTTGTAATTGAAGGGGCCTCACTTTGATTTTGCTATTTCCGGTGACAGTGAAGCCCCAGCAGCGTTTGTTGGCTTGTGTACAGACCAAGCTTCACACTGACTGATTACGAGTACGGTGAGGTAGCATGTTCTGCCGGAATACTTGTACACTGAAATTTATTTCGGCAAAGCGGGCCGCAATATTCCCTTCAATTGCTCGCTGGGTGATTATTCGCCTTTCCAAATACTCTTTATGTTGTGTTTTGAAACAAATTGAACAGCATATAGCTTCTAGCGAGAAACAGTTACGACTGACTGCATGTGTGTCCCATAAAATCAAATGTTGGAATGGCACGGATGTATTTTAAGTTTCTGGACAGACCAAGTAATGCCTGCTAGAATGTCATTACACTTCGTGTTTTTTTTTCAGATGTTTCAAAATCCCCTGTGATGGAGCTAGAAGACCAGTGGTGGAAAGGACAGCTGGCCAAAGATATTTACCAGGCGCTGCGAAACAATGCGAGTGACCAGGCTCCGATTTGGAGCGCCTGTTCAGCCAGTCGTAAAATGACTTTTTATTCAGTGGGGAGTTTTACTCACGATCTAATCTTTTTTTTTTTTTTTTTAATGACCTTTATTTTCAACCCAAAAGTTATATCCGGCAACATTGTTGTCAGTACTTCCGAGGTTTTTCACGCCATGCGTTTTTTGTTGGTATCTTGCTGTCATCAGGACTTTTTTGTGATAAATTACCATTAACTGTACTTTATGATTACGTGTTGTTTAAAGGAGCGTGACGGAACAAAAGTTCAGAATTTCAGAACAATTGTTTTATAACTATAAAGCAGGAATCACCAACATTTTTGAAACTGACAGCTACTTCTTGTTCTTGATTCTGAAGAGCTACTAGTTGTATATGCACTTCTTAAGTAGCAAACTTAATTCAAACTTAATTTTGGGGCAACTCATTTCATTGTCAGTTTTTAATTGTCTCTAACATATTTACACTTATGATAGCGATTTAAAAAGATTACCGGTATATATATATGTATGTATATATATATATATATATATATATATATATATA